>NC_091195.1:19733678-19811178 GCF_040958095.1 Procambarus clarkii
CACATTCACTCCCGGGTCTCCTTGCCGTGACGCACTCTCTCTCTCTGGCGTATGGACCGATTTTAAGTTCCGTATGGCTGTAGGTGCGCGCGCCATACTGGGGTGAAGGACGGTGCGCGCGCATACTGGAGTGAGGCACGTGCATGTGTTGTCTTCTCTTGAGACCCAGGAGAAGACATGACACTCAAAGAAAATGTCCACTATGGGTTCACCATAGCCCGTGCTACTTGGAACTATTGTTTCGAGCAGCTGAATCTAAAATTACAGACCCAGTAATTACAGCACCTCAGATGTGTTGAGTAGCCCTTCGTTCTAAGTTTGGTGTTGGGTTTAATTAAGGAATATCAACCTCTGGAGGGTCATTAGGCCCACCACAAGTACTTACTGACCAACCAGTAAGTTTACAGTAGTCCTGAATGTGGTCCAGGACTAAAGTATACTCACAGTATACATACATCGAGAAGCTAGGTACACTTCTCAGTTCTAGTATAGTATACCTCATCGTGCTGTCTAGAAAAAAGATATCTTACTTAAATACTTTATTGCAAGTGTATTACAATTTAATGACTATTTTTTGTAAATTAGACAACATGTTGTGACTGTAATTAAAAAAAAATTAAGAGTTGAATATATGGACATATATTTATAAATAATTTAACATTCCAATTGTAAACTGTGTGAACAAGAACTGGGACATACTCTCCAACACTATATCTGTGTTGTATCCACTATATATATCCATTATATCCACTATATCCCTGTTATAAGTGACTTCAGCCTCATACAAAGTACCTCATATAATGGTATGAGGTACTTTGAGCTCTGTAATTACTTCATAAAATCAGGAATATTGGAAGATATTCTTGTGCTATACCCAGATTATGCTAATGGAGTCTAATAATTCTCACCTGATTTTTAGTCATAGTTGATATGATTTTGTATTAATGCAAGTATTATCTCCCCTAATTCCATGTATGACTATCCTGTGAGGTGGGAATAATAGTTGACCCTATAGCTAGTTCTTGAGCTACACTGTGTAATATCTCATATAGAACCGGGTAGCAGCACATTGCTGCGTAAACCTAATTTTGACCAGACCACACACTAGAAGGTGAAGGGATGACTACGTTTCGGTCCATCCTGGACCATTCTCAAGTCGATTGTGACTTGATCGACTTGGGAATGGTCCAGGACAGACCGAAACGTCGTCGTCCCTTCACCTTCTAGTGTGTGGTTTGCTCAACATTCTTCAGCCACGTTATTGTGACTCATCGCCTGCATATGGATGCCAACCTAATTTTGCCAAATAAAAAAAGTGAATTTTCAAATACATTTTTTGTAAATATGGGTGACTATATGGTATTTTTTATTACATTGGTATTTTTATTTTTTAACAATAACTTATGTAGTAAATATTTAAAGTAACTTCGAGTAAGTAATTTTAGAAGTATAGTATATATTTGAGTATATGTCTGTAATTAATTTTATGAGTGAATACCTTAAATCTATTGTACATGTATAACATGATTTTATTTAATATATATCCCAGAAATTACGACTTTTTGAAGTTTTATGTAATAATTTTGATTAAACATCATTATATTAAATTTTTTGTATACAAATTAGTGATGATATTTTAGACAATTTGAACAGTAAAAAGGTATCAGCACGAACGATCATCATGGGAACAGCATCACCCACAGACACAAAGAATTTACATCAATCTTGTTTCCGGGAGACAGGTTCCCCACAGCGCTCTCTGCTGTTGATAAATTCCAGGGCGCAACTGCTGGATCCGATCCCCCTGGAGACACATTTAAATTAAGATTGATTCATATGGTTGTGCCAGTTTTCAGGCTAATTTTCAGTGGATCATATCCACGAAACAGGCCCAGTCGCGCGTACATTCGCATGTCTTGGGGTCCTGAAGGTTGCAAGGATTTGGACACGCAATACACATGCGTTGGATAAATTGGTAACTGGAACTAACAATCCGATTATCCTTTTCGTGCTCAGAAAATGGAAGTCTCTCGTCTAGGAGATCATCCGGGAGGCCATCCGGTACCGAGGTCTCCACTAAGCGTTGTGTAATAACCCCGGGGAACGTATAGGTTCGGGAAGGGGAGTTTGGAGGGACCCACAGAGCATCCTCCGGAAACTCTAAAGGCCTCGACGTGTCCCCTCCAACTGCTCTCCAAGACAGCACCAGACACGTCACCCAGAACATGATCATAACGCGGCCTCCGGTGTAGGAATGTCGTACAGTCTTGGACGAGTGACGAACCCAGTTTAAGGCTGGCATAGTTGAGACACTGTGTGGCACTGAGCTTCCTTTCTGGTTAACTTTAGAAATCACCAGGCACTGAGATTGATCACCAGGCACTGAGATTGATCACCAGGCACTGAGATTGATCACCAGGCACTGAGATTGATCACCAGGCACTGAGATTGATCACCAGGCACTGAGATTGATCACTAGGCACTGAGATTGATCACCAGGCACTGAGATTGATCATCAGGCACTGAGATTGATCACCAGGCACTGAGATTGATCACCAGGCACTGAGATTGATCACTAGGCACTGAGATTGATCACCTGGCACTGAGATTGATCTCCAGGCACTGAGATTGATCTCCAGGCACTGGGACAGGTCCGCAGGCACTAAGACGGGTCAGCAGGCACTAAGACGGGTCACCAGGTACTAAGACGGGTCAGCAGGCACTAAGACGGGTCACCAGTCACTAAGACGGGTCAGCAGACACTAAGACGGGTCAGCAGGCACTAAGACGGGTCAGCAGGCACTAAGACGGGTCAGCAGGTACTAAGACGAGTCAGCAGGCACTAAGACGGGTCAGCAGGCACTAAGACGGGTCAGCAGGCACTAAGACGGGTCAGCAGGCACTAAAACGAGTCAACAGGCACTAAACAGGGTCTTCCGGTCACCAGACTGAGGAAATCAGTGTAGTGTATATGGCACTCTGATTCGTGTGATACTGTGGTTTATGTGGCACTGTTGTGCGTGGCACTCTAGCGGCGCAGGCAAGGTGGCGAAGCTGAATGCGTAGGAGACCACCGCCACTGGGAGCGGCACCTCACCAGGTGCCAGCTTACTACATCCGGCAAAAGTTATCTTATGATAATGCACATGCATTATGTTTAAGTCGGCCAAAGGTTGAAACTTTATCCCGTTCTCTCTCAAGTAAAGCGTCTCATTTTCGTACACTGTGGTCGCTAGCGTATAATTTAAGGGGAAACTATAGAAAGTTACTGGTCACACATATTCTCGTTTTTTATGCGTTTAGGTGAATATGTGTTGGACACTATGTCTACACATAGTATAGACATTATGCGTTGGCTAGGGGTAGGTGGGTAGCTTGGGTTCATGCATTTTAGTACCCGTTATTTTGTACATTGAGGCAAATTGAGAGAACGGGCTGGCTTGACCAGGGAGGAACAAGACGATGGTTAAACCTATAACCTTTGACACCGTGGTGATACTATATTACATATATAGAGGCCACATACCACATATGCTATATAAAACATTTATTATAGATAATATACTATACATGATTTATTGATACATGATTTATACTTGATTGATGATTGATGATATACATGATTGATTTATACATGATTTATCTATACATGATATATAGAGGCTATGTACAACATATGCTATATAGAGACTATGCACAACATATGCTATATAAAGATTTCATGCTACATATGCTATATGGAGATTATATACAATAAATGCTATATAAAAACTATGTACCATATATTCTATATAAAGACTTAATACTACATATGCTTTATAAAAACTTTATACTACATATACTTATAGAGACTATATACAACAAATGCTATATAAAAACTATGTACCACATATGCTGTATAGAGACTTTATACAACATATGATATAAGTATTATTGCTTCAACCAAATTGCTCTCCAAACAATGGAGAAACAAATTGAAGACAAAAATATTTTTGCACTTTCGAAAATACATATTGTATGTTATTATTTGTATGGTTAACGCATTTATTTTCAATCTTACAACAAATCAATACTGAAAATATGTATTCATGTATATAAGAAACAAATTTGTGTTCCCTTTGGTTTGCACAACGAGAGGTAATTGAAAGTGTTGTTTAGTAGAGGCAGTATATGTGACCTGAACTTTTTTTATTGCAACCTGCAACAGCTGGTCAATTTTTCCTTAACCGCTGAGCAGTATAGCACCTCAGACAATTATATTTGTTGGTGGAAACAATACAGTTTGGTGAATACTTTCTATAAATACTCATTTATCTTGCTGAACGTGTTATTTACATGTTGTCTCTATTTTCTACATTACACACACACACACACACAGTCAGTTTCAAGTGTAGATATGATAGAGCCCAATAGGCTCAGGAACCTGTACACCAGTTGAACAGTGAACACACCAACAGGGTACTGTGTTTCTGTCCCCCAGGGTACTGTGTTTCTGTCCCCCAGGGTACTGTGTTTCTGTCCCCCAGGGTACTGTGCTGCTTCTGTCCCCCAGGGTACTCTGCTGCTTCTGTCCCCCAGGGTACTGTGCTGCTTCTGTCCCCCAGGGTACTGTGCTGCTTCTGTCCCCCAGGGTACTGTTCTGCTTCTGTCCCCCAGGGTAATGTGTATGCTTCTGTCCCCCAGGGTACTGTGCTGCTTCTGTCCCCCAGGGTACTGTTCTGCTTCTGTCCCCCAGGGTACTGTGCTGCTTCTGTCCCCCAGGGTACTGTTCTGCTTCTGTCCCCCAGGGTACTGTTCTGCTTCTGTCCCCCAGGGTAATGTGTATGCTTCTGTCCCCCAGGGTACTGTGCTCCTTCTGTCCCCCAGGGTACTGTTCTGCTTCTGTCCCCCAGGGTAATGTGTATGCTTCTGTCCCCCAGGGTACTGTGCTGCTTCTGTCCCCCAGGGTAATGTGTATGCTTCTGTCCCCCAGGGTACTGTGCTGCTTCTGTCCCCCAGGGTACTGTTCTGCTTCTGTCCCCCAGGGTAATGTGTATGCTTCTGTCCCCCAGGGTACTGTGCTGCTTCTGTCCCCCAGGGTAATGTGTATGCTTCTGTCCCCCAGGGTACTGTGCTGCTTCTGTCCCCCAGGGTAATGTGTATGCTTCTGTCCCCCAGGGTACTGTGCTGCTTCTGTCCCCCAGGGTACTGTGTTTCTGTCCCCCAGGGCACTGTGCTGCTTCTGTCCCCCAGGGTACTGTGCTGCTTCTGTCCCCCAGGGTAATGTGTATGCTTCTGTCCCCCAGGGTACTGTGCTGCTTCTGTCCCCCAGGGTAATGTGTATGCTTCTGTCCCCCAGGGTACTGTGCATGCTTCTGTCCCCCCCAGGGTACTGTGCTTGCTCCTGTACTTTGCCTCATTGAACACAGAACACAGAAATAACACCAC
The DNA here is from genome assembly GCF_040958095.1 of Procambarus clarkii. Classification (NCBI taxonomy): domain Eukaryota; kingdom Metazoa; phylum Arthropoda; class Malacostraca; order Decapoda; family Cambaridae; genus Procambarus; species Procambarus clarkii. Next base: position 19,739,106 of record NC_091195.1, read on the forward strand.
ATGAGACTAGAAGACATGGCAGAATTGCCAAATAGCTTTCTTTAGTTTAGTTCATTTATTATGCACCACATACCCATCTTGTGGGCGGTAGTGGAGAGGGTTACAAAGGCACATAATGGGCTCAGGGACTGAACCCCACAATCCATTTAGGTAAGCAAGTTACAATCTTGATGAGCTAGTTACAAAATTCAGTATAAGTCGTCACATTATCAATGGCACTGAAAAGCCAAGGTGCAACAGGCACGCTGAGAGAACTAGATCCAAAGGTTCAAAGACTTACTTTCAAAGACTTTAGAATACCAAAAGGTTCAAGACTTACGGAGTGTAACTGGTTGACCTCTCGAAGTGTTCAAAACAGAACTCGACAAGAACCTTCAGAGGATATCTGATCAACCAAGCTGTGACTCGTACGTCAGGCTGCATCGTATGTCAGCAGCCCCATCGAACAGCCTGGGCGATCAGACCAGTAACCAGAATGCCTGGTCAAAAACAGGGCTGATTGATTGTTGCCGCCGGAGGCGCTTGGTTTATTGTGCACCCCATACTCATCCTGTGAGCGGTAGCGCAAAAAGGATTACACAGGGCACAAAAAGTCTTTATCAGACCTCAATGGAGATTATTACATAAAGAATTTCATCTATCCTTCACATTTTATAATTATAATTTTAGCTTCTTACAGAGAATGTGGTATTTCAATAGCTACTTGACCCTTGTTACTTGACCTATACTTTTTACTTGCTGCATAGACATGTTTTACTTGAGTCATTTCATTGTGATGAACAATGGACCTGCTAGTTCCAGTTGTACTGTATTGCTTTCTTCAAATTCATTCAGGAGTTCTCGTCTAATGACACTTTTAAGGGACCTATTTGATAACTTAAGATTCCGTTCAATACTGTCTTTATTTACTGCAGCCTTAGCAAGGCCGTCAACTTTATCATGTTCCTGCAGGCCAATGTGTGAAGGATTCCACAAGCAGGCGATGAGTCACAATAACGTGGCTAAAGTATGATGACCAGACCACACACTAGAAGGTGAAGTGACGACGACGTTTCGGTCCGTCCTGGACCATTCTCAAGTCGATTGATTTCACAACATATTGATATTTACCCCCTTATTAAGTATACATATATATCTATGGCTTCGGAGACAAGCACGTTATTTCTTAATTGTAAACTATTTAATGATAGTAGTGAGGAAAGGGAGTCAGAAATAATTAAGCTGTCTACGTCAATGTTGTCAATAATTTCGAGTGCTATCAATTCAGCTTGCATTGTGGATGTCCAGTTACTAGCTCTTATATCCCTTTGAATTGTGCTTCCATCTATGAGTAATAATAGCACTTCCTGCCCTCACTGTAGCTGTATTGAGTGATGAGAGGGTCCAGGAGATGTTGAGCCTTTTTATGATCAACATACTGTATACATATAGTTTAATAAAGTATTTGAGTCTCACAAACAACACAATATTTATAGTATAACTTAAATTTAAAAATATTTACTCAAATTAGTAGTTATTTAACTACAACAAAAATATAATATCTTACCACAGATATAATCCTTGCGTCTAATAAATTTATGATTGATCAAATGTTAGAATAAGAGAAATTATTTTTTATATTTTTAAGTCTGCAAAATAGTATGCAATTTTTTATTAATTTTTAATGACAAACAATAATTTACAAAAAAATTGACATGAATATTAATATCAATAGTTGTTGGAACATGTTGTTAAAAGAAAATATTTTTATTATAACAGTTAATCAAATAAATAATGACTCCCAGTCAACTCTCTCATCTCCTCGCCATCACTGAAACCAACCCAACCATCCACTATCCCTCCAGACCCCTCATCCACTCCCCCTCCTTACCCACCAACCAACATCTTACTGGTTCCAGACAACACAATCCCGCCCATAACTGGGTGAGAATAGCTTGAGCTACCTCATCCCTTTGTGTGTATTTTACCTCAATAAACTTATTTCAATTCAATCCCACCCAATATGGAAGCAATGATTACCCGCGTGATACAAAATCACCCACTCAATAAAGAACAAAAAAAATAAAAGCAAATGAAAGTTGAGAATGCCTTATGAACAATTCAGAAGAACCAAGAAGTCATACTCCAAGTTTTGCAGGACCAGAGATCGTCTCGGAAGGTCTAGCAACTTGGTGCATGGTGATGCAACATATGAAGCCAAGGCACATAACAGCACACACAGTGATACCATAGTCTCAGTGAACCTGCCAACACCAGTGAACACAACACCAGTGAACACAACACCAGTGAACACAACACCAGTGAACACACCACCAGTGAACACAACACCAGTGAACACAACACCAGTGAACACACCACCAGTGAACACACCACCAGTGAACACATCAACACCAGTGAACACACCACCAGTGAACACACCACCAGTGAACACAACACCAGTGAACACAACACCAGTGAACACACCACCAGTGAACACACCACCAGTGAACACATCAACACCAGTGAACACACCACCAGTGAACACATCAACACCAGTGAACACACCACCAGTGAACACAACACCAGTGAACACAACACCAGTGAACACACCACCAGTGAACACATCAACACCAGTGAACACACCACCAGTGAACACATCAACACCAGTGAACACAGCACCAGTGAACACACCACCAGTGAACACACCACCAGTGAACACATCAACACCAGTGAACACATCAACACCAGTGAACACACCACCAGTGAACACACCACCAGTGAACACATCAACACCAGTGAACACACCACCAGTGAACACATCAACACCAGTGAACACAACACCAGTGAACACACCACCAGTGAACACATCAACACCAGTGAACACACCACCACTGAACACATCAACACCAGTGAACACAACACCAGTGAACACACCACCAGTGAACACATCAACACCAGTGAACACAACACCAGTGAACACACCACCAGTGAACACATCAACACCAGTGAACACACCACCAGTGAACACATCAACACCAGTGAACACAGCACCAGTGAACACAACACCAGTGAACACAGCACCAGTGAACACAACACCAGTGAACACAGCACCAGTGAACACAACACCAGTGAACACACCACCAGTGAACACATCAACACCAGTGAACACACCACCAGTGAACACATCAACACCAGTGAACACACCACCAGTGAACACATCAACACCAGTGAACACACCACCAGTGAACACACCACCAGTGAACACATCAACACCAGTGAACACAACACCAGTGAACACACCACCAGTGAACACAACACCAGTGAACACACCACCAGTGAACACATCAACACCAGTGAACACAACACCAGTGAACACAACACCAGTGAACACACCACCAGTGAACACACCAGTGAACACAACACCAGTGAACACAACAGCAGTGAACACACCACCAGTGAACACACCACCAGTGAACACACCACCAGTGAACACAACACCAGTGAACACAACAACACCAGTGAACACAACACCAGTGAACACAACACGAGTGAACCTACCAACACCAGTGAACACAACACCAGTGAACACACCACCAGTGAACACATCAACACCAGTGAACACACCACCAGTGAACACAACACCAGTGAACACAACACCAGTGAACACACCACCCAGTGAACACATCAACACCAGTGAACACACCACCAGTGAACACATCAACACCAGTGAACACAGCACCAGTGAACACAACACCAGTGAACACAACACCAGTGAACACAACACCAATGAACACACCAACACTAATGAACGCATCAACACCAGTGAACACAACACCAGTGAACACAACACCAGTGAACACAGCACCAGTGAGCACAACAGCAGTGAACACACCACCAGTGAACACATCAACACCACTGAACACAGCACCAGTGAACACAACACCAGTGAACACAACACCAGTGAACACAACACCAGTGAACACAACACCAGTGAACACACCAACACTAATGAACACAACACCAGTGAACACAGCACCAGTGAACACAACACCAGTGAACACAACACCAGTGAACACAACACCAGTGAACACAACACCAGTGAACACAACACCAGTGAACACACCAACAGTAATGAACGCATCAACACCAGTGAACACACCAACAGTAATGAACGCATCAACACCAGTGAACACACCAACAGTAATGAACGCATCACCACCAATGAACACAACACCAGTGAACACACCAACAGTAATGAACGCATCAACACCAGTGAACACACCACCAGTGAACACAACACCAGTGAACACAACACCAGTGAACACAACACCAGTGAACACAACACCAGTGAACACACCAACAAAAATGAGCACATCAACACAGCAAATCTTGCAAAAAAAAAAAACTAACTCCAAAATAACACTTGCTTCTCTGGGCCTCTACCCTTCAGACCGAACTATTTGCCTTGATCCTTGCACTGAAATGTGTACGTCTCCAAACTTGATACAGTAATTGTAAGTGACTCCTTATCATCCTTAAATGCTCTCAACTCTTCAAGACATAACTGTAACATGCTCGTGTCCGAAGCTAGACACAAATACAACAAAATTATTAAGGATGGTAACAGAGTCCATTTCATGTGGTCTCCATCTCATGTTGGCCTCCGAATGCATGATAGAGCTGATTAGTTAGCCAAAGAATCTGCCTTTAAAGGAGCCGTTGAGTGTAACCTTGGATTGTCAATGAGCAATCTGAGAGCAGCAGTACACCGAGAACTTCAACAAGATCTTGTAGATCTGAGGCAAAGTGAAATTGACACCAGTAATTCCAACTATCATGCAAGAGGAGCCACACATCTATGGATCATCCAATAAAATCAGCAGACTTCTAGATGTTACTACTGCTCGGCTTAGACTCGGTTACAAGTATCTCTGGGAATTCTCATTATCTGCTGATGTAGACCTGACCAAATGTAAACTGTGTCAACAAAATTATTCGCACACCCTCCGTCACTATGTGATGGAGTGCGAAAAGATACGTGAATTTAGAGACAATTCTATAACCAATGTTCCAGCGATGTGTAAATATTTCATTCAAAATGATCTGCTACCAGAAATTTTAGCCAAATATCCCCAGTTTGCTAACTGTAGGTAGTAACTAAGTGACTGTAACCTATCCACCGCTACCCACTGGATGGGGGTGGGGGGGGGGCAGTGTGCAGGACAAACATATCAATTGTGACACTAGCTCTCCACATATGTCAGTTGCTTAATTTAGAACCTGTACTTGAGGTCGATCTCGAACCCATTGTTGATGTGACGACTTATATTGAATTTTGTAACTAGCTCATCAAGATTGTAACTTCCTTAGCTAAATGAATTGTGGGGTTCAGTCCCTGAGCCCATTATGTGCCTCTGTAACACTCTCCACTACCGTCCACAAGATGAGTATGGGGTGCATAATAAATGAACTAAACTAAAAACAATTTGAAAATGCTAAGTAAAGATCATACCATAAAGTAGGGAGCCGGTCGGCCGAGCGGACAGCACGCTGGACTTGTGATCCTGTGGTCCCGGGGTCGATCCCGGGCGCCAGCGAGAAACAATGGGCAGAGTTTCTTTCACCCTATGCCCCTGTTACCTAGCAGTAAAATAGGTACCTGGGTGTTAGTCAGCTGTCACGGGATGCTTCCTGGGGGTGGAGGCCTGGTCGAGGACCGGGCCTCAGGGACACTAAAGCCCTGAAATCATCTCAAGATAACCTCAAGATAAGATACTCAACTTTACAACTTAGCTGGTTATAAAGCCATTCACAACTGTAGGCCTAATAAGAAATGTGGCGACACAGCGATATATTACCAGGATACCTTCATCTGCAATAGTGTCATTAGTGATAGAGACAACTACTGTGAATATACCTTTGTTCAGTTCTCGATTAAATCCTGTAAATCCTCTTTGACTATTGGACCTATACTATTGGAGTATTTCCCAATACTAACATAGCTTCATTCTTAGATAACCTAAGGAATCTTATCATTAACAACAATCTCAATAAAATAAAATCATTCTAAGAGGAGACTTCAATATTGACCTAGGTTAACAAAATAGCCCCAAAGTCGACTATTTCCTAAACAGCATGAACTCCTGTATGCTAATCCCCCACAATCACCAAGCCCAACCCAAATTACTCAAACATCTGCCACTACCTTGGATCACTTATGGACTAACATAATAGCTCCCCTTACATCTGGTATAATCACTGACAGAACAACTGACCACTATCCTACCTTCCTCGTAGCGAACATGGACATAACACCACCAGAAAACAAGAAACTTACCTTCAGGTTACACAGTGAAGCAGCAATAGGCAATCTCACAAATGCACTTCACAATATAAACTGGGAATCTGAATTAAAAAAATACACAGGATATAAATTCATTAGCTAACCTCTTCCTCTCCAAAACTCTAAGCCTCTACAACACTCACTGTCCTCTCCACACCAAGCAAGTAACTGACAAAAGATTAAACAATCCCTGGCTCAATAATGGCATACTCAAAGCATTCAACAAGAAACATGAATATGAAAAAACGTAGGATTGGCCTAGTTGCAAAGGTAGAAGTTAAGAGGTACTCATCAATGCTTACCAGTATAATAAGAAAAAATAAACTTTCCTATTATGAGAATAGATTCAAAGAAGCAAAAGGCAACATGACAAGCACATGGAAAGCCATCTGTAACATCCTGGGATCTAAACAACAGTCACATAATCAGATAAAACTCTCCAAGGATGGTTATACTCCTGCAACTGATATAGAAACGGCAACTGAATTTAATAGCTTCTTTTTGTCGGTTGGTGCTAACCTTGCCAGAAAAAATCCCACAAACTCAGATACATGTTACCACATATCTTTCAGGCAGCTATCCAAACTCCCCCCCCCCCAAAAAAAAAAAGTGTCATACCTTCCCTGATATCCTGAAAAAAGCATGAGTAACGCCAATTCATAAAGGAGGCAATCCGGCAGACATAAACAATTACAGACCAATATCAGATCTACCTATATTATCAAAAATAATTTAAAACAAATATTTACAAACAGCTCTACTTCTACCTCGTAAAATTCAACATAGTAAATCCTTGTCAGTTTGGCTTCCCCTCCCAAAAGAGTACCGACGATGCAATTATTAGGCTGCTTGATATAATCTACTCAGCCCTTGACAAAAATGAGTTTCCGATTGGGCTCTTCATTGACCTGAGAAAGGCCTTTATTACTGTTAACCATAACTCTCTCTTACTTAACCTCCGCCATTATTGAAACTGAGGCCTTGTCCTGAACTATATTCTATCCTATCTTAGTGACAGACACCAATATGTAGTCATCAATGATAAACCTCTTCCACTCTACCAAAAACTATAAAATGCCACAAGTCAGCATCCTAGGACCTCTCCTATTTCTTATATACATCAATGATCTGCCTAATGTTTCTAGCATTCTTTAGCCTATATTTTTTGCTGACGATACTACCCTCATCTACTCAGACCCCCCAACCTACACACATAAAATAATGTTGTAAATATTGAATTAAAAAAGTCCACTTACGGATATCAACCAACAAACTCACACTAAACATTGAAAAGACCTACTACATCTAATTTGGAAGCAAATCAACAAATGCAATTTAGCTTCAGATAGACAATGTTAACATCAGCAATAAAAATGACAAAAAGTTCCTTGGCCTGTACTTAGACAAGAGACTCAACTTCAGCACCCACATACAACACATACCCAAGAAAGTCTCAAAACGGTCGGTATACTCTCTAAAATCAGTTATTATGTTCCAAACTCTGCTCTCCTCTCATTATACTAAGCGCTAATCTATCCCGATTTAACATTCGGTATCTGTGCATGGGGCTCAACCACTGCTAACTACCTCAAGCCCATCATAACCCAGCAAAAATTTGCTATCAGAACAATAACAAACTTTGCTTTCAGACAACACTGACCCCCCCCCCCCCATGTTTAGATCCCTAAACATGCTAATCATAAACTCACTCCACACATTCTCTTGTGCTGATCACAAAACACAGCTGTTTACATTTACATGTAAACAGCTGCGTTCATTTACTGTTTACATTTACAAAGTCCTGTTCTTAAATGCAAACACTGTTCTGAAACTCTTCCTGGACAGATGTAACAGAACCCATAATCACCACACCAGAAATAAATATCTCTTTAATATCTCCAGAGTCAAACTTAATCTGTGTAAACTCTCTATGCAAATAAAGGAACCTAGTCTATGGAACTCACTCCCTAATGCATTAAAAAGCTGTCCAACTTTTGACTTATTCAAAAATAAAACCAAAAAGTACCTAATTTCATCTTCATAGATTTCTACCTAGTGCTTAAAACTCACACTGTATCTAGTGCTACCCAATCACCCAATATATGTACCTGAGCCATACAACTTCACCAATGTAATCATTACTATCATCTTATATCACGGATATTATATTGAACGCATATTTTACTGCATTATACCTTGAAATTAACTTCAAATTATGCTGCAATTTGATAACCCTCAAATTTTACTTTAATGTACCTACTAATCTCTATCAAATTTTCTTACAAAGTACCTGTTAAAAAATGTTCAATTTTGCTAGAAATTACCTACTTAAAATTATCTGTTAGATTAAAGACCTGCCCGAAATGCTGTGCATGTTAAGGGCTGTACAAGAATGTAAAAACATCAATGCTATTTACTCTCATAAACCCTATGTACCTTCTTGTATATATATATGTGTGTATATCACGAAAATAATCACGTGATTAAAAATGTGACAGTGAAAACACGGAGGAAAAGTGAAACAGGAATTTCCTTAAGTACTTTCGTATATTAATACATCTTCAGAAGTATATATATATATATATATATATATATATATATATATATATATATATATATATATATATATATATATATATATATATATATATATATATTATTAAATATGACCGAAAAAGTAAGATTAATAATTTTAACACGAATTTTCTCAATCTTTCGTACATTTCTTTTCACTGTTGGAGGTAAATCAAAAATCAATTCTCCAAAATTCATTTTTATTTCTAGTCTGACGCGACACGAGCGCGTTTCGTAAAACTTATTACATTTTCAAAGACTTTAGTTTACAAATACACAACTGAATAGAACTTACGCATCTCCGATTTCGTTTATATCTACATTTGAGTGAGGTGGATGGGGTGAGGTGGCATTAATAGGGTATTAATTTCATCAACACAAGACAGAACAAGAGGTGGCATTAATAGGGTATTAATTTCATCAACACAAGACAGAACACGAAACAATGGGTATTGAATAGAAGTGTTTGTAGAAAGCCTATTGGTCCATATTTCTTGATGCTTCTATATTGGAGGGGAGTCTTGAGGTGGGTAGAATATAGTTGTGCATTAATTGGCTGTTGATTGCTGGTGTTGACTTCTTGATGTGTAGTGCCTCGCAAACGTCAAGCCGCCTGCTATCGCTGTATCTATCGATGATTTCTGTGTTGTTTACTAGGATTTCTCTGGCGATGGTTTGGTTGTGGGAAGAGATTATATGTTCCTTAATGGAGCCCTGTTGCTTATGCATAAGCATAATCAGTTTTAGTTAAAAATTTGCTGAATAATGTGTTTTGTTTAAAAAGCAAATATAATGGATGCTAATTATTTTTGTAGTTTAATTACTTCTAACATTCTTTAAAATAGTACGTAACATGTAGGGTTATGGATGAGTATGTTATGTAAAGTAGTCCAGTAGTATAAAACGTGAACATTTCGGGATACAACAGTCTACTTTTGTGCGTTGGACTAACATTTTCTGGAGACTAGGTTGATCCACCAATAGACATGAAGGCGTATGTGACAAAAAATAAGAGCCCGGGAGTCATTATATAATATAATTGGAAAGGCGGGACTCTGGAGCTGAAGTTCGCTCCTGCAAGCACTGATCGGTAAGAACACTCACAGCCAAATACTTCCTTCCAGGGTACAATTTCTCAGTGGGTAATTATATAGGCTGTACTGTTTAATAGTGGAGGGATCCGGCAGTGCCCGGGTCTCTCTCTCTCCGTACCCTCTCATCTGGCATTCCTTATTCACCTCTCCCTCCTCTCTTTCCCGTCTCCTCTCCTCGTCTTTCCCTCTCTCGCAATCTCCTATCCCACCCCTCTCACACCTGCAAATTTCTCCCCACTTTTCCCCCTCTCACAACTCTTTTTCCTCCCTTCTCCATCCTCTTTCCCAATCTCCCCCACTCTCACATCTTTCCCTTTCTCCTCCTCTCTTCTCAAACATCACACTTCTCTCTCTCTTCTGCTTTATCCCTAATAATATAATATGACCAGTTCAGCCCGTCCTCCTAAGGTTTCCCAACGTCCATAAACTGCTGTACTAAAGTTCCTGCTCCTAAACTACCAGAGGACCCAAAACAGAAAACGGATCAGTATCTAAATTTCGCGAGCCACTACAATTTTCTAGTACGACAATTTTTGGACTTAAGAAGCCTATACGTAAATATATGATGTTCTATAAGGAGGATGGGTTGTATAATTAATTAAAAATACACAATTAAATAGTCCGCCCTCTTCCTGACGGAGGGGAGGGGGGAGGGGGGATAGAGGAAAGAGCCTGGAAGATGGGCGAGGCACTGTTATTAGTTACATATTTTTGCCCTCTACAGCCAAAGTATAAGTAAAGAAAATTGTATTAATTTTCCAAAGATCAGTGCACAATGTTATTCTGTGGGCGGTGGCGGAAAAGGTTACGGAGGAAATTGATATGCATTGTGAGTATATATACAAAAAATCTTATCTTACTGTAATAACTGTGACAATCCTTAACTGTAGCCTCTGTTCACCCAGCAGTGAATGGGGTACAAGGTTCTTAAATGATTTGGCGGGTCATATTCCAGAGAAAATTAGGATTAAGAACCTGCCCGAAACGCTATGCGTGCTAGTGGCATTACAAAAATGTAAAAACTCTTTGTATATAAATAAATAAAAAAATCTATTTTTGTAAACCATTTTTCCTGAGCTTCTCCGTCAATATTTTCCACCACACGGGGTTGAACACTGCCATCATTAGTGGATAGTTTATTGGCCTGAGACTCTTCCATCCGCGATACTCCATCCTCTTCCTTACTTTCTTCCCCTCCGTATCATTCCCCACTACACACCCCACTACACCCCATCTGTTTGCCATAGCTAATTCTTTTAGAGCTTCAATCCTCCTGTCGACCTTCTTGACATATCCCAAAAGCTGTGTATCGACCGCAGAATCAGTAGCTTTGCAGAAATGTATAAACACAAATATTATGTATGCTCAGAACTCAACGTACCTTCTTGTAAATAAATAAATAAATAAATAAATAAATAAATAAATAAATAAATAAATACATAAATAAATAAATAAATTTATTTTTATAAGTTTTGAAGTTAAGAAAGTTATTATTCATTTTAATTAAAGAGTATAGAGGTGAGACTATTTCATAAAAATACAAATATTGTAATATCACAACTTAAATTAAATCTAAAAACTTTAAATGAAATATTGGGAAAGTTCTGGTAATGTATAAATATTTGAGTCTCAAATACGACGTAAACCCTATGATATAATATATATTTTTTTCTTTTATTAACATGCTTAAGTATACACAGCAATGTGATGCTACCCTATTCTATATGAAAGATTAAACAGTGTAGATCAAAAACTAGCTATAAGTTCATATAATATTGCCATCACCCAGGATAGTTTGTCCAGCCAGTTAGTCATACATGGAATCAGCGGAGAAAATACCAGCCTCAATAAATAAACTCTTTACTAAAGATCAGGAGAGAACGTGAAATGTAAGGCTGATCTATTAGACTCCACTAAGAAAATCTGGGTACAGCACAATATCTTCCAATATTCCTGAGTGTATAAAGTAATTACAGAGCTCAAAGTAACTCATACCATTTGGTCAGATTATGATGACGCAAATTTCCTACAGACATTTGGATTGTACTGGAGCTGAGTGGAAACAAGACAATTGGAAAATTTACTAACAGTTACTAATAATAGTTAATGTTAATATTCGTATAGAAAAATATAAAAATAAGTAAGTATTTTAAAAATTTAAAAAAAATTTGCATACTTATTTCCAGAATTAAAAAAAAGTAAAATCAATTTTAATAATTTATATGTGCTGAACCACCTTTCAATGTTAAATGATGGTTTCTGCAATGCAGATTATATATTTAATTTTGTAGTTTAATTACTACTAATTATGTTCAAAAGCTAATTAAGTATATATATCATATCTTGAGATGATTTCGGGGCTTTAGTGTCCCCGCGGCCCGGTCCTAGACCAGGCCTCCACCCCCAGGAAGCAGCCCGTGACAGCTGACTTAACTCCCAGGTACCTATTTACTGCTAGGTAACAGGGGCATTCAGGGTGAAAGAAACTTTGCCCATTTGTTTCTGCCTCGTGCGGGAATCGAACCCGCGCCACAGAATTACGAGTCCTGTGCGCTATCCACCAGGCTACGAGGCCCCTACAACCACACGTCTGTATAAATAAACATTACTAAACATTACATTCACCTGCACTGTATGTGTCTAAACCACAGACCCCACACATGAGGCTTATTAAGTACATTGGATTTTGGATGAGCATGCCATGTAGACGTGGAGCATGCCATGTAGACGTGGAGCATGCCATGTAGACGTGGGGCATACCATGTAGACGTGGAGCATACCATGTAGACGTGGAGCATGCCATGTAGACGTGGAGCATGCCATGTAGACGTGGAGCATGTCATGTAGACGTGGAGCATGTCATGTAGACGTGGAGCATGTCATGTAGACGTGGAGCATGCCATGTAGACGTGGAGCATGCCATGTAGATGTGGAGCATGCCATGTAGACATGGAGCATGTCATGTAGACGTGGAGCATGTCATGTAGACGTGGAGCATGCCATGTAGATGTGGAGCATGCCATGTAGACATGGAGCATGTCATGTAGACGTGGAGCATGTCATGTAGACGTGGAGCATGTCATGTAGACGTGGAGCATGCCATGTAGACGTGGAGCATACCATGTAGACGTGGAGCATACCATGTAGACGTGGAGCATGCCATGTAGACGTGCAGCATGCCATGTAGACGTGGAGCATGCCATGTAGACGTGGAGCATACCATGTAGACGTGGAGCATGCCATGTGGACGTGCAGCATACAATGAAGACGAGGGGTCCAACGGCTGAGAGGACAGCGCTCCGGGTTCGAAGTCCTAAGGTCCGGGTTCGATCCCCGGTGGAGGCAGAAACAAATGTGCAATTTCTTTCACCCTAAAACCAAATGCGCAGTTTCTTTCCGCCCCAGCCGAGCGGACAGCACGTTGGGCACGTGATCCTGTGGTCCCGGGTTCGATCCCGGGCGCCGGCGAGAAACGATGGGCAGAGTTTCTTTCACCCTGATGCTCCTGTTACCTAGCACTAAATAGGTACCTGGGAGTTAGTCAGCTGTCACGGGCTGCTTCCTGAGGGTAGAAGTCTGGTCGCGGGGACACTAAAAAGCTCCGAAATCAACTGAAGATAACCTAATGCAACTGTTCACCTAGCAGTAGATAAGTACCTGGGAGTTAGACAGCTGCGACGGGTTGCTTCATGGCGATGTGTGTGTGTGAAAATTAGGATTAAGGTCTTGCCTGAAACGCTTTGCGTGCTTGTAGCTTGTGGCATTCCAATCTCTGCTGTAAAAACTGCAATATTTCATGAAATTAGGTAAGACAAAGGAGCAGTTACTGGCACACGAAGGCCAGAAAGCACGAGTATAAAGACCTATGACATCTTTAGAACCGAGAATTATATGTACGGGCAGCATAAAACATCCACTAGACAGCGTGACAATGTAATTGCCAGTAATTACCCTTGTAATTAGGCTGGGATATCGATATCAATGGCAGGTGGCTGCAGGTAATGAATCCCCAATGGTGAACATTCCAATTGTAAACTATGTTAACAAGAGCTGGGACACTCTCCAACACTATATATGTGATTGCCCTGTTACAAGTGACTTTATAGCAAATGGTAAGAGGTACTTTGAGCTCTGTAATACCTTCATACACTCAGGAATATTGGAAGATATTCATGTGCTGTACCCAACGTGTGCTAGTGGAGACTAATGTATCAGTCTTACAGTTCGTGTTCCTGATTCCATGTATGACTGGCCGTCCTGTGAGGTGGGGATGTTGGATTAGCTTGTAGCTTGTTTATTTATCTGCACTGAGCCATCTTCCTTATAGAATGTGGTAGCAGCACATTGCTGTCAATTCCTAAGCTTGTTAATAATAAAACAAAAACTACCTCCCATCTATTTGCCAAAGCTAATTTTTTTGGAGCTTTGATCCTCTTGTCCAACTTTTCTGAGGCATTTCAAGATCTGTGTACCGACCGCAGAATCAGTGGATAAGCAAGAATGTAATAACATAAATAATATGTATTCTCAGAACCCAACGTACCTTCTTGGATAAATACATAAATACATAAATACAGGCCTGACCAAAACATCACCAAAAAAACTCTCACACCTCAACAAAGCCTATCTACACCAGAGAATAGCTGAAGATTCGCCCTCTGCAATATGGTATCTTCAGGCAACCAAATTAGAAAGGTTAAGATCTCAAAAGGAATCCACAGGGAAATAGCAGTTAGGTTATATAGACTACGTGTAGGTTACAGATGGAACTGGGAGATTGGTGAGTCCCGACAGAGAGAATGCATCTTCTGCCAAACTGTCACAGAAAAGTCACTACACTATCTCCTGGAATGTGAAGCAACCAACGATCTTAGAAGAGCTTTAAGAGTCCCCCAAATCTTGCAGTAACCACCCTGAAGCCATCAACACTGCAACTCTTCTGGTCAAAAAAGGTGTTCAGCAGCTGGAGACCCCTCATAAAGACTGTCAAGCAGTATCCTTCCCCACGATAGCAGCCTGACGATTAAATGCAACCTCAGAACACTGAAAAGATTTACTGAACAAAAATTTTTACCACTTACGGGCTATTCATGCCCGTGCCACCTCTTGGGTGGCTTAATCTTTATCAATCATCAATCAATCACTCTTCTCTTTTACTATTTTTGATGACAAATTGATACATAAATTATTTATTTTTGTAGTAAAATTATTATTAACTATTTCTAATATTTCAAAGTTCTATGTAACATTCAGAGTTTTGGATCAGCATTCCATGTAAAGTAATACAAAGCGGAAACTTTTTGGGGTACAAAAGTCTACTTTTGTACGTTCGACTAACATTTTCAGGAGAATTACACAGTTCTAAGTTTCTGTGTAATTCTTACACAGAGTAAGTTTGACTCTGGGGATATCAAAGATATATTTATTTCTGGTGTGGTGATTATGGGTTCTATTACATGTGTCCAGGAAGAGTTGGACAAGAGGATCGAATCTCTAAAAAAAATACCTATGACAAACAGATGCGGGTGTAGTGGGGAGTGAAGTGGGGAATTAAACGGAGAGGGAAGACAGCAAGGAAGAGGATGGCGTATAATGGATAGAAGTCTCAGGAAACTGAATTATCCACTAATGATGGCAGTGTTCCACCCAATATGGTGGAAAATCTGTACTTATTTTATTTATTTACACATACACGAGTTCTTACATTCCTGTACTGCCACTAGCACGCATATCGCTTCGTGCTGACACCCTGATGCGCCTGTTCACCAAGCAGTAAATGGGTACCTGGGAGTTATCAAATACGGGCTGCTTCCTGGGAATGTGTGCGTGTGAAAAATAGGATTAAGGATTTACCTGAATCGCAATACGTGCTAGTTGTTGTACAGGATTGTAAGAACTCTTGCCCGAAACGCTGTGCGTATTAGTGGCTTTAGGTACTGTATGTACTAGCTCTATCTATAAATCCAACATTATGTTTGTAACTCATCTTCTATGTATGTACATTTTACCTGAATAAACATTTTGAATTTCGATTTTTTTTTGTATATATTAATAAATAAATACAAATGTTTATGTTGGAAAATTTTGAATTAAAGAAAACGATGTCATCCTCCATTTTTTTAAGAGAATGGCGGTGAAACAATTTCATAAGTTTAAAAATTCTTTAATATCTCATTTTGAATAGAATCTAATATTTTTAGATGAACTATTGCGAAAGTTCTATTAACGTATTAATATAAGATTCAAAAAAGAATTTGTGATATAATGACGCAAATTTCTTCAAGAAATTCGAACTTTACTAGAACTAAGTGAATTCACGACCCATAAAATTTGTAAACTGATACAATATAAATGTAATACTTTATACTATCAATAATTAATATTTACATTCATTAGGAAAAATACAAAAAAACTTAATTTTCAATAAAATTATGAATATATTTGCATATTATTTTACAGTCTTAAGAAAATAAAGATTTATTTTATTTATATATTTGCTCAACCATAGTGCCTTACTTTCTGTTTGTCTGATTTACATGTGCTAAATAAAATATTTATTTTTGTAGTTAACTACTATTGTTTAATAATATAAATTTCTTTAATAAATATTTGAGTGTATATGAGCATGATATGTAAAGTAGTACAGTAATACAAAACATTTAACTTTTCGGGGTACAACAGTCAACTTTTGTACGTTGGACTAACATTTTCAGGAGAATAGGTTGATCCACCAATAGACATGAAGGCGGATGTGACAAAAAATAAGAGCCTGGGAGTCATTATATAATATAATTGGTAATTGGAAAGGCGGGACCCTAGAGCTGAAGTTTGCTCCTGCAAGCACTGATCGGTAAGAACACTCACAGCCAAATACTTCCTTCCAGGGTACAATTTCTCAGTGGGTAATTATATAGGCTGTACTGTTTAATTGGGGAGGGATCCGGCAGTGCCCGGGTCTCCCTTCTCCTTCCCCACTCCCCCTCTCATCTAACGTTCCTTATTCCTTTCCCCCCTTTTCTTACCCCACTTCTTCTCTCCACGTCTTTCCCTCTCTCCCTATCTCATCCTATCCCACCCCTCACACGCCTCCAAATTTCTCCGCATTCTCCCCCCTCTCACATCTCCTCTCTCTTCAAACATCACACATCTCCCTCTTCTTACTCTTTCTCTCTCTCTCTCCAGCTTTATCCCTAATAATATTATAAGGCCACATATCAGCATATCTTTATAATTCAGCCTGTCCTTCTAAGGTTTTCCAACGTCAAGAAACTGACGTACTAAAGTTCCTACTTCTAAACTACCAGAGGACCCAAAACAGAAAACGGGACAGTATATCAGTTTCGTGAGCCGCTATCATTTTCTAGTTCGACAATTTTCGCACTTAGGGAGACTATACATCAAAAAATGACGTGCTGTACAATTAATAAAATATACACTATTAAATAGTCCCCCTCCCCACTTCTGAAGGAAGGGGAGGATCGAGGAATGAGCCTGGAAGATGGGTGAGACTCTGTTATTTGTTACATGTTTTCGCCCTCTACGGCCAAAGTATGATAGATAAAGATTATTTTGTTCATTGTCCAAAGATCAGTGCACAATGTTGTCAAATATTATATGAATATTTTTTCTTTGCATTCTGGGAAGTCGGGCACCTGTGCCACTGGCAAAATCGCCGTGTGGGTGGATATGTTACCGTACCCTTCTGCTCCTTCTTGAATTCTTTCGAATCCATGGTTGGGAATTCGACCTCGACCCGACCTTGTTGGACACGCACCCAACAGGATTCAGAGTATAAAGTTTGGTGTAGGTAGCCCCAAGCGCCTGGACACTCTAATTTATAGATAAAGATAATGCTGTGATTTAA
Organism: Procambarus clarkii; assembly: GCF_040958095.1. Taxonomy (NCBI): domain Eukaryota; kingdom Metazoa; phylum Arthropoda; class Malacostraca; order Decapoda; family Cambaridae; genus Procambarus; species Procambarus clarkii. The sequence continues at coordinate 19,756,960 of NC_091195.1, forward strand.
TGTTACATTTCCACGGTAAGTAAAGTTTTCATCTGAAGAGCAAGCCTAGTTAGTTTACTAATTTACTATGCACCCCCGTACCCCTCTCATGGGCTTTGGTGATCCCCCATACCCATCTCGTGGGCGGTGAGATGGGTATGGGGTATGAACCACCCAGTGTCACACTGTCTAGTGGATGTTTTATGCTGCCCGTACTTATAATTCTCGGTTCTGAACATGTCATAGTTCTTTATACTCGCGCTTTATGGCCTTGGTATGTCAGTGACTGCTCTTCTGTCTTCCCTAATCTCCTGGAAATATTGCGGCGTTACAGCAGAGATTGGAATGCCCATATCCAACTCGATTTCAGGCCAGTCCCTTGTGGTTTTAGCTGACTTGTCTGTGTCATCATGCTGGACAACACCTATATGAGATGGTATCCATAGAAATGAGACTCTGAAACTCTTGTTCTGTGAATTATCAATGTTGTTTATAATGGACGTTACAACATTCCTAGTATCTATTTTGCATGTCGGGTTTTTACGACATTTCTGAATCACAGAAAATTACTCCTCCATTGTTCTTCAGTGCGTTAGTAGCAAGTTGTAGTGCAGCTAGTTCTGCATGTGTGGAGCTAAGCCAGTTATTCAGTCTCACACTTGTCGTCTGTGTACATATGTTGTACACAGACTCGTCTCACGGACCTTACACATGGAACTCAGTGAAGACAAGACACACATAAAATTTGTAAACTAATGTAAAAAAAAATATAACAAATTATTTCAACAATTATTAATATTAATATATATAAAAAATAATATAACAATTATTAATTTCTGTCCAAAATTTATAAAATATAGCATATTATTTTGCAGCCTTAAGGAAATAAAAATTAATTATATTTAAAAGTTTGCTGAATAACATATTTATTTAACTCCATAAGTAGTCCGTATAAAGGATGTCAATTATTTTTGTAGTTTAATTACTACTAACATTCGTTAAAATAGTACGTAACATGTAGGGTTATGGATGAGTATGTTATGTAAAGTAGTCCAGTAGTATAAAACGTGAACATTTCGGGATACAACAGTCTACTTTTATACGTTGGACTAACATTTTCTGGAGAATAGGTTGATCAACCAATAGACATGAAGGCGGATGTAACAAAAAATAAGAGCCTGGGAGTCATTGTATAATATAATTGGTAATTGGAAAGGCGGGACCCTGGAGCTGAAGTTCGCTCCTGCAAGCACTGATCGGTAAGAACACTCACAGCCAAATACTTCCTTCCAGGGTACAATTTCTCAGTGGGTAATTATATAGGCTGTACTGTTTAATAGTGGAGGGATCCGGCAGTGCCCGGGTCTCTCTCTCTCCGTACCCTCTCATCTGGCATTCCTTATTCACCTCTCCCTCCTCTCTTTCCCGTCTCCTCTCCTCGTCTTTCCCTCTCTCGCAATCTCCTATCCCACCCCTCTCACACCTGCAAATTTCTCCCCACTCTTCCCCCTCTCACAACTCTTATTTTTTCCCTCCCTTCTCCATCCTCTTTCCCAATCTCCCTCACTCTCACATCTTTCCCTTTCTCCTCCTCTCTTCTCAAACATCACACTTCTCTCTCTCTTCTGCTTTATCCCTAATAATATAATATGACCAGTTCAGCCCGTCCTCCTTAAGGTTTCCCAACGTCCATAAACTGCTGTACTAAAGTTCCTGCTCCTAAACTACCAGAGGACCCAAAACAGAAAACGGATCAGTATCTAAATTTCGCGAGCCTCTACAATTTTCTAGTACGACAATTTTTGGACTTAAGAAGCCTATACGTAAATATATGATGTTCTATAAGGAGGATGGGTTGTATAATTAATTAAAAATACACAATTAAATAGTCCGCCCTCTTCCTGACGGAGGAGAGGGGGGAGGGGGGGGGGGAGAGAGGAAAGAGCCTGGAAGATGGGTGAGGCACTGTTATTAGTTACATATTTTTGCCCTCTACAGCCAAAGTATAAGTAAAGAAAATTGTATTAATTTTCCAAAGATCAGTGCACAATGTTATTCTGTGGGCGGTGGCGGAAAAGGTTACGGAGGAAATTGATATACATTGTGAGTATATATACAAAAAATCTTATCTTACTGTAATAACTGTGACAATCCTTAACTGTAGCCTCTGTTCACCCAGCAGTGAATGGGGTACAAGGTTCTTAAATGATTTGGCGGGTCATATTCCAGAGAAAATTAGGATTAAGAACCTGCCCGAAACGCTATGCGTGCTAGTGGCATTACAAAAATGTAAAAACTCTTTGTATATAAATATATAAAAAAATCTATTTTTGTAAACCATTTTTCCTGAGCTTCTCCGTCAATATTTTCCACCACACGGGGTTGAACACTGCCATCATTAGTGGATAGTTTATTGGCCTGAGACTCTTCCATCAGTGATACGCCATCCTCTTCCTTACTTTCTTCCCCTCCGTATCATTCCCCACTACACACCCCACTACACCCCATCTGTTTGCCATAGCTAATTCTTTTAGAGCTTCAATCCTCCTGTCGACCTTCTTGACATATCCCAAAAGCTGTGTATCGACCGCAGAATCAGTAGCTTTGCAGAAATGTATAAACACAAATATTATGTATGCTCAGAACTCAACGTACCTTCTTGTAAATAAATAAATAAATAAATAAATAAATAAATAAATAAATAAATAAATAAATAAATACATAAATAAATAAATAAATTTATTTTTATAAGTTTTGAAGTTAAGAAAGTTATTATTCATTTTAATTAAAGAGTATAGAGGTGAGACTATTTCATAAAAATACAAATATTGTAATATCACAATTTAAATTAAATCTAAAAACTTTAAATGAAATATTGGGAAAGTTCTGGTAATGTATAAATATTTGAGTCTCAAATACGACGTAAACCCTATGATATAATATATATTTTTTTCTTTTATTAACATGCTTAAGTATACACAGCAATGTGATGCTACCCTATTCTATATGAAAGATTAAACAGTGTAGATCAAAAACTAGCTATAAGTTCATATAATATTGCCATCTCCCAGGATAGTTTGTCCAGCCAGTTAGTCATACATGGAATCAGCGGAGAAAATACCAGCCTCAATAAATAAACTCTTTACTAAAGATCAGGAGAGAACGTGAAATGTAAGGCTGATCTATTAGCCTCCACTAGGAAAATCTGGGTACAGCACAAGATCTTCCAATATTCCTGAGTGTATAAAGTAATTACAGAGCTCAAAGTAACTCATACCATTTGGTCAGATTATGATGACACAAATTTCCTACAGACATTTGGATTGTACTGGAGCTGAGTGGAAACAAGACAATTGGAAAATTTACTAACAGTTACTAATAATAGTTAATGTTAATATTCGTATAGAAAAATATAAAAATAAGTATTTTAAAAATTTAAAAAAAATTTGCATACTTATTTCCAGAATTAAAAAAAAGTAAAATCAATTTTAATAATTTATATGTGCTGAACCACCTTTCAATGTTTAATGATGGTTTCTGCAATGCAGATTATATATTTATTTTTGTAGTTTAATTACTACTAATTATGTTCAAAAGCTAATTAAGTATATATATCATATCTTGAGATGATTTCGGGGCTTTAGTGTCCCCGCGGCCCGGTCCTAGACCAGGCCTCCACCCCCAGGAAGCAGCCCGTGACAGCTGACTTAACTCCCAGGTACCTATTTACTGCTAGGTAACAGGGGCATTCAGGGTGAAAGAAACTTTGCCCATTTGTTTCTGCCTCGTGCGGGAATCGAACCCGCGCCACAGAATTACGAGTCCTGTGCGCTATCCACCAAGCTACGAGGCCCCTACAACCACACGTCTGTATAAATAAACATTCCATTCACCTGCACTGTATGGGTCTAAACCACGCACCCCACACATGAGGCTTATTAAGTACATTGGATTTTGGATGAGCGAGCCATGTAGACGTGGAGCATGCCATGTAGACGTGGAGCATGCCATGTAGACGTGGAGCATGCCATGTAGACGTGGAGCATGCCATGTAGACGTGGAGCATGTCATGTAGACGTGGAGCATGCCATGTAGACGTGGAGCATGCCATGTAGACGTGGAGCATGCCATGTAGACGTGGAGCATGCCATGTAGACGTGCAGCATGCCATGTAGACGTGGAGCATGCCATGTAGACGTGGAGCATGCCATGTAGACGTGGAGCATGCCATGTAGACGTGGAGCATGCCATGTAGACGTGGAGCATGCCATGTAGACGTGGAGCATACCATGTAGACGTGGAGCATGCCATGTAGACGTGGAGCATACCATGTAGACGTGGAGCATACCATGTAGACGTGGAGCATGCCATGTAGACGTGGAGCATGCCATGTAGACGTGGAGTATACCATGTAGACGTGGAGCATACCATGTAGACGTGGAGCATACAATGAAGACGGGGGTCTAACGGCTGAGAGGACAGCGCTCCGGGTTCGAAGTCCTAAGGTCCGGGTTCGATCCCCGGTGGAGGCAGAAACAAATGTGCAATTTCTTTCACCCTAAAACCAAATGCGCAGTTTCTTTCCGCCCCAGCCGAGCGGACAGCACGCTGGGCACGTGATCCTGTGGTCCCGGGCGCCGGCGAGAAACGATGGGCAGAGTTTCTTTCACCCTGATGGCCCTGTTACCTAACACTAAATAGGTACCTGGGAGTTAGTCAGCTGTCACGGGCTGCTTCCTGAGGGTAGAAGTCTGGTCGCGGGGACACTAAAAAGCTCCGAAATCAACTGAAGATAACCTAATGCAACTGTTCACCTAGCAGTAGATAAGTACCTGGGAGTTAGACAGCTGCGACGGGTTGCTTCATGGCGATGTGTGTGTGTGTGAAAATTAGGATTAAGGTCTTGCCTGAAACGCTTTGCGTGCTTGTGGCTTGTGGCATTCCAATCTCTGCTGTGAAAACCGCAATATTTCATGAAATTAGGTAAGACAAAGGAGCAGTTACTGGCACACGAAGGCCAGAAAGCACGAGTATAAAGACCTATGACATCTTTAGAACCGAGAATTATATATACTGGCAGCATAAAACATCCACTAGACAGCGTGACAATGTAATTGCCAGTAATTACCCTTGTAATTAGGCTGGGATATCGATATCAATGGCAGGTGGCTGCAGGTAATGAATCCCCAATGGTGAACATTCCAATTGTAAACTATGTTAACAAGAGCTGGGACATACTCTCCAACACTATATATGTCATTGCCCTGTTACAAGTGACTTTATAGCAAATGGTATGAGGTACTTTGAGCTCTGTAATACCTTCATATACTCAGGAATATTGGAAGATAGTCATGTGCTGTACCCAACGTGTGCTAGTGGAGACTAATGTATCAGTCTTACAGTTCGTGTTCCTGATTCCATGTATGACTGGCCGTCCTGTGAGGTGGGGATGTTGGATTAGCTTGTAGCTTGTTTATTTATCTGCACTGAGCCATCTTCCTTATAGAATGTGGTAGCAGCACATTGCTGTCAATTCCTAAGCTTGTTAATAATAAAACAAAAACTACCTCCCATCTATTTGCCAAAGCTAATTTTTTTGGAGCTTTGATCCTCTTGTCCAACTTTTCTGGGGCATTTCAAGATCTGTGTACCGACCGCAGAATCAGTGGATAAGCAAGAATGTAATAACATAAATAATATGTATTCTCAGAACCCAACGTACCTTCTTGGATAAATACATAAATACATAAATACAGGCCTGACCAAAACATCACCAAAAAAACTCTCACACCTCAACAAAGCCTATCTACACCAGACAGTAGCTGAAGGTTCGCCCTCTGCAATATGGTATCTTCAGGCAACCAAATTAGAAAGGTTAAGATCTCAAAAGGAATCCACAGGGAAATAGCAGTTAGGTTATATAGACTACGTGTAGGTTACAGATGGAACTGGGAGATTGGTGAGTCCCGACAGAGAGAGTGCATCTTCTGCCAAACTGTCACAGAAAAGCCACTACACTATCTCCTGGAATGTGAAGCAACCAACGATCTTAGAAGAGCTATAAGAGTCCCCCAAATCTTGCAGTAACCACCCTGAAGCCATCAACACTGCCACTCTTCTGGTCAAAAAAGGTGTTCAGCAGCTGGAGACCCCTCATAAAGACTGTCAAGCAGTATCCTTCCCCACGATAGCAGCCTGACGATTAAATGCAACCTCAGAACACTGAAAAGATTTACTGAACAAAAATTTTTACCACTTACGGGCTATTCATGCCCGTGCCACCTCTTGGGTGGCTTAATCTTTATCAATCATCAATCAATCACTCTTCTCTTTTACTATTTTTGATGACAAATTGATACATAAATTATTTATTTTTGTAGTAAAATTATTATTAACTATTTCTAATATTTCAAAGTTCTATGTAACATTCAGAGTTTTGGATCAGCATTCCATGTAAAGTAATACAAAGCGGAAACTTTTCGGGGTACAACAGTCTACTTTTGTACGTTCGACTAACATTTTCAGGAGAATTACACAGTTCTAAGTTTCTGTGTAATTCTTACACAGAGTAAGTTTGACTCTGGGGATATCAAAGATATATTTATTTCTGGTGTGGTGATTATGGGTTCTATTACATGTGTCCAGGAAGAGTTGGACAAGAGGATCGAATCTCTAAAAAAAATACCTATGACAAACAGATGCGGGTGTAGTGGGGAGTGAAGTGGGGAATTAAACGGAGAGGGAAGACAGCAAGGAAGAGGATGGCGTATAATGGATAGAAGTCTCAGGAAACTGAATTATCCACTAATGATGGCAGTGTTCCACCCAATATGGTGGAAAATCTGTACTTATTTTATTTATTTACACATACACGAGTTCTTACATTCCTGTACTGCCACTAGCACGCATATCGCTTCGCGCTGACACCCTGATGCGCCTGTTCACCAAGCAGTAAATAGGTACCTGGGAGTTATCAAATACGGGCTGCTTCCTGGGAATGTATGCGTGTGAAAAATAGGATTAAGGATTTACCTGAATCGCAATACGTGCTAGTTGTTGTACAGGATTGTAAGAACTCTTGCCCGAAACGCTGTGCGTATTAGTGGCTTTAGGTACTGTATGTACTAGCTCTATCTATAAATCCAACATTATGTTTGTAACTCATCTTCTATGTATGTACATTTTACCTGAATAAACATTTTGAATTTCGATTTTTTTTGTATATATTAATAAATAAATACAAATGTTTATGTTGGAAAATTTTGAATTAAAGAAAACGATGTCATCCTCCATTTTTTTAAGAGAATGGCGGTGAAACAATTTCATAAGTTTAAAAATTCTTTAATATCTCATTTTGAATAGAATCTAATATTTTTAGATGAACTATTGCGAAAGTTCTATTAACGTATTAATATAAGATTCAAAAAAGAATTTGTGATATAATGACGCAAATTTCTTCAAGAAATTCGAACTTTACTAGAACTAAGTGAATGCACGACCCATAAAATTTGTAAACTGATACAATATAAATGTAATACTTTATACTATCAATAATTAATATTTACATTCATTAGGAAAAATACAAAAAGACTTAATTTTCAATAAAAGTATGAATATATTTGCATATTATTTTACAGTCTTAAGAAAATAAAGATTTATTTTATTTATATATTTGCTCAACCATAGTGCCTTACTTTCTATTCCTCTGATTTACATGTGCTAAATAAAATATTTATTTTTGTAGTTAACTACTATTGTTTAATAATATAAATTTCTTTAATAAATATTTGAGTGTATATGAGCATGATATGTAAAGTAGTACAGTAATACAAAACATTTAACTTTTCGGGGTACAACAGTCAACTTTTGTACGTTGGACTAACATTTTCAGGAGAATAGGTTGATCCACCAATAGACATGAAGGCGGATGTGACAAAAAATAAGAGCCTGGGAGTCATTATATAATATAATTGGTAATTGGAAAGGCGGGACCCTAGAGCTGAAGTTTGCTCCTGCAAGCACTGATCGGTAAGAACACTCACAGCCAAATACTTCCTTCCAGGGTACAATTTCTCAGTGGGTAATTATATAGGCTGTACTGTTTAATTGGGGAGGGATCCGGCAGTGCCCGGGTCTCCCTTCTCCTTCCCCACTCCCCCTCTCATCTAACGTTCCTTATTCCTTTCCCCCCTTTTCTTACCCCACTTCTTCTCTCCACGTCTTTCCCTCTCTCCCTATCTCATCCTATCCCACCCCTCACACGCCTCCAAATTTCTCCGCATTCTCCCCCCTCTCACATCTCCTCTCTCTTCAAACATCACACATCTCCCTCTTCTTACTCTTTCTCTCTCTCTCTCCAGCTTTATCCCTAATAATATTATAAGGCCACATATCAGCATATCTTTATAATTCAGCCTGTCCTTCTAAGGTTTTCCAACGTCAAGAAACTGACGTACTAAAGTTCCTACTTCTAAACTACCAGAGGACCCAAAACAGAAAACGGGACAGTATATCAGTTTCGTGAGCCGCTATCATTTTCTAGTTCGACAATTTTCGCACTTAGGGAGACTATACATCAAAAAATGACGTGCTGTACAATTAATAAAATATACACTATTAAATAGTCCCCCTCCCCACTTCTGAAGGAAGGGGAGGATCGAGGAATGAGCCTGGAAGATGGGTGAGACTCTGTTATTTGTTACATGTTTTCGCCCTCTACGGCCAAAGTATGATAGATAAAGATTATTTTGTTCATTGTCCAAAGATCAGTGCACAATGTTGTCAAATATTATATGAATATTTTTTCTTTGCATTCTGGGAAGTGGGCACCTGTGCCACTGGCAAAATCGCCGTGTGGGTGGATATGTTACCGTACCCTTCTGCTCCTTCTTGAATTCTTTCGAATCCATGGTTGGGAATTCGACCTCGACCCGACCTTGTTGGACACGCACCCAACAGGATTCAGAGTATAAAGTTTGGTGTAGGTAGCCCCAAGCGCCTGGACACTCTAATTTATAGATAAAGATAATGCTGTGATTTAATGTTACATTTCCACGGTAAGTAAAGTTTTCATCTGAAGAGCAAGCCTAGTTAGTTTACTAATTTACTATGCACCCCCGTACCCCTCTCATGGGCTTTGGTGATCCCCCATACCCATCTCGTGGGCGGTGAGATGGGTATGGGGTATGAACCACCCAGTGTCACACTGTCTAGTGGATGTTTTATGCTGCCCGTACTTATAATTCTCGGTTCTGAACATGTCATAGTTCTTTATACTCGCGCTTTATGGCCTTGGTATGTCAGTGACTGCTCTTCTGTCTTCCCTAATCTCCTGGAAATATTGCGGCGTTACAGCAGAGATTGGAATGCCCATATCCAACTCGATTTCAGGCCAGTCCCATGCGGTTTTAGCTGACTTGTCTGTGTCATCATGCTGGACAACACCTATATGAGATGGTATCCATAGAAATGAGACTCTGAAACTCTTGTTCTGTGAATTATCAATGTTGTTTATAATGGACGTTACAACATTCCTAGTATCTATTTTGCATGTCGGGTTTTTACGACATTTCTGAATCACAGAAAATTACTCCTCCATTGTTCTTCAGTGCGTTAGTAGCAAGTTGTAGTGCAGCTAGTTCTGCATGTGTGGAGCTAAGCCAGTTATTCAGTCTCACACTTGTCGTCTGTGTACATATGTTGTACACAGACTCGTCTCACGGACCTTACACATGGAACTCAGTGAAGACAAGACACACATAAAATTTGTAAACTAATGTAAAAAAAAATATAACAAATTATTTCAACAATTATTAATATTAATATATATAAAAATAATATAACAATTATTAATTTCTGTCCAAAATTTATAAAATATAGCATATTATTTTGCAGCCTTAAGGAAATAAAAATTAATTATATTTAAAAGTTTGCTGAATAACATGTTTATTTAACTCCATTAGTAGTCCATATAGTGGATGTCAATTATTTTTGTAGTTTAATTACTACTAACATTCGTTAAAATAGTACGTAACATGTAGGGTTATGGATGAGTATGTTATGTAAAGTAGTCCAGTAGTATAAAAAGTGAACATTTCGGGATACAACAGTCTACTTTTATACGTTGGACTAACATTTTCTGGAGAATAGGTTGATCAACCAATAGACATGAAGGCGGATGTAACAAAAAAATAAGAGCCTGGGAGTCATTGTATAATATAATTGGTAATTGGAAAGGCGGGACCCTGGAGCTGAAGTTCGCTCCTGCAAGCACTGATCGGTAAGAACACTCACAGCCAAATACTTCCTTCCAGGGTACAATTTCTCAGTGGGTAATTATATAGGCTGTACTGTTTAATAGTGGAGGGATCCGGCAGTGCCCGGGTCTCCCTTCCCCACTCCCCCATCTTATCTGGCTTTTCTTGACATGCGCTTGAGACATGAGAGTCTGTAGTTCAGTGCGTGATTTGATGTTGTCAAGGTGGATGAGGTCGTCAGATGTGGTTTCATGTCTGTTTTGGTGTACTGTTATGATCTCAGCCTGCAGGAGAAACGAGTCTCCCTCCTTGAGAGTTATTCATCAAGCCTGACCTGATTAGAAGGTCTAGCAAATATTGAGGTGATAACGCATATGTAAAATAGTTGCTTGGATATGTATAACAGTTTGAGATTATGGGCAATGAAGAAGAAAACAGATAAATGACTGGCGAGGAGATGTGGACATTTTGCTGGAGGCGTGAGGCTCGCTTCCGGAGGACCTTGACCTCACTTGAGTGCCAGACATCGCAGGGGAAAGCCGCGCTCCGTTGAGCTCCCGTCAGAAGGGAACCCCTAGTGATATATCTCGAAGAGAAGAGAAGTGTGCAGACGTGCCAGCTGTGGAACTGAGCTGGGAACGTTGTGGTCTCAAGTCCTGGTCGAAGAAGAGAGTATCAAGCCGGCCAGAGACATTATTGTGGGCCGTGGCAGCGCCATGACCAAGCCTCGTCAGAGGGAAGAGCGCCCTCGACCAGTTAATCTGTGGTAAGCATGATATACGCCAGTTCATAGTGATTGCTTGTAGTTGGTCGTGTGCCCAGCGACAGTAGCGATGTTTATTTATAAGTTAGACATGTTTTAATAAGGCAGAAAGCCTGAAATAGGAGAGTGAAGAGGGAGGAACACGGAGCGACGTCCGTCCCCTCTGAGCTCTGACAGACGACTGAGGGAGCCCGGCTCCTGACGGAGGAAGACCCTCCCAGCGAGTGAGGACCGCCGCCAGGCGAGGTGGAGTATGGACCCGCCCAAAACGGGGGAGTCCACTCTCACTGTATGTAGAGGACAGATAGAGGTTTGAGGCAAGCATATTGTGTGGTTATTTTTGTTTATGTGTTAAAGGGGAACATTTTATTGGAGTGTCGATGGGTTGCAGGTTTGTCTTTGGGGAAGAAGTTGCTGAGAACTTCGAAGCCAGCCTCGATGAAGTAATTGATGAGACTCCAAGGTAGTGAAGCAGAGGACCTCGAGCTGTGAGGAGAAGCAGTGAAGAGGAGTGTCACGTGCTTTTGTAGAGGTGGTGTAGCAGCCAAGAGAGCTGTGGAGGAACCTAGCAGAAGGGTGAAGCACCGTAGTTGCTCAAGGAAACTTCATGATAGCAGCCTGGAGGAGCTGCAGAGGATCTTGGTAGTGAAGCCCGGAAGAACCTAAAGATATCAGGGTAGTGAACTTCCAGAGGTGGAAGGGAAGTTCTGGTGGAGTACTTGTAGGGAGTTGATAGTGGTTGGTTGTAATTAGCGTGCAAGACGCAGTGAGAGGTGAGTGCTTGTTTGCATTCTTATGTCAAGGAGTGTTTTACACTGAAGTTTAGAGTTACAGTCGTAGGCTGGATTACCTACAGATGTATGCGTTCCAGGACTGACAGTGATCGATTGATCATTGTTGTGTATCAATGAACATTTATACTGATGCGAACAAGCCTGAATGGTCCCCAGGACAATATGCAACTGAATTTATTTATTATTTATACTGATATATGTTATTGCATTCAAATGCTGATTTTCTATATATATTCTCTTGCTGATGGTGCAACAGTGTATGTAGACTTGATCTACTTGAGGAGGTTGATAGTATCAGGTGGTGAACCAGGAGATAGGACACCACTTGATAAGCTGATGATAGAGTTCTGATGGTGTTGGAGTGCAACCTGATTGTAATATTATAGAGTATAGGATTCATTATTATTATATGTGTGTATGTATTGTGTATGTGCTTCGTCCAGTAAATGTATCACAATTTGCTGGTGTTTGCCCTTGTCCTAGTGAGGCTTCCCATGAGGTAGTAAAGAAGGAGAGAGAGAGAGAGAAAGAACCAAGAACCACTACTGTGGACAGGGTAGGAGGTAATACTAGTAAGTCATAGGGGATTGAGGAGATCATATCTCATAAGGAGAGAGTGGGGAGTCACAGCGGCTCGAGTGGGTGTGTGCACGTGACAACGAGGCTAAGTGTTGGAGCCGCATCCCCTAAACGTGTGACGTTGAGCCCCTCTCCAAGAGCCAGAAGCGTCTAGTGTGATCTCCTAGTGAAGTGTAAGCACTCTACCGAGTTGTGGGTTGGGTTGTCCGTAGAGAAGGATCAACGACGACAACACCAACCAACCCACGACTATAATATGTACCCAGTTTTCAACTACTTCAATGTTCACAATCGACTTGAGAATGGTCCAGGACGGACCGAAACGTCGTCGTTCCTTCAACTTCTAGTGTGTGGTCTGGTCCACATACTTCAGCCACGTTATTGTGACTCATCGCCTGCATACTTCAATGTTCTTAAGGGCAGTTGGTTCAGGAGGATGAGGATGAGAAATGCGGTCCCAGTGGTGTTAAAAAATGTTAAGTACTTCAACAGGTTCAGTGATTTTGTTGTTGTTCTGAAGGAGGTATTTAAATGGTGTGTGAGTTGATCCTTGTAAACGTTTGATTTGTTTCCAAAATTCGTGAGGTGTCAGTTTTCTGTGTTGTTCTGCTTGTTCCATAAGGTGTTTCCACTGTTTTGTGTCGTCTTCATCTAGGCTGTTGAGGATGCGGTTTTTTTAATGTTGTAAGGTCCCAGAGTACTTGTCCATGGCGATGTATGTTGTGGAGGAATCGAGAATGATAACAAACTTGGCGGCGTTTGGTGCGAATGGAAGAGGTGAAAGTGAAGTGCGGTTTGTGTTATGTTTAAGGAATGGAGATGATGGTGTCTTATATGTTGCGTGCTCGTGCGTCACTGTCAATATGATGTTTGTCACTGTATTCATAAGTGTGATCAGTGTTATTAATATGTTTCTTGAACATGTCCCAATTTGCACTATGGTATGAGAATTGAGAAGTGCTGGGGATGAGAATAGGATTGGTAGAGACTGTGAGAATTAAGTGGATATGATCAGAGCCCGTAATGGGTCCTGATGAAATGTAGTGTTGTAGGTTGTTGCCATGTCTGTTGGTGAATATGAGATCAGGTCTGCCAGAACCTGTATGACTGAAACAAGTTGGGAAGTCCGGGCCAAGAAAGAATAGATGTTTTTGGGTGTATATTTAGTGAAACTATTGACCATGCTGATTTGTGGTATTGTGGTGGAATGTAGGGTATTGTGCATTGAGGTCTGCAAGCAGGAAAACAGGCAAGTGAGTGTGGTTGAAGAGAGTGGTGTTGTCTAACATGGAATGCCAGTGTTAGGACGGTTGTAGGTCGTGCAGATGATGAGAGGACCCATTTGTGTGTGAACTTTTATGGTTAGAAAGTGTTTGTGAAGACAATGAGTGTGGAAAAGTTCGTGTTTATATGAAGAACACATGAGTATTGCAATTTCTTCATGTGCTTTATCAGGTGACTGGTAAGAGGAGTAGCCATAATGTTTGATTTTATGTGAGTTCGTAATGTATTCGCTATTATATATATAGCACATCAGGTCTCTGGACCTCAATAAAATCTGACATCATGTGTCTAATAAAGAAATATGCCCGTACATTGAATTGGATAATCTTTATGAATTTTGAGATTTGGATGAGGTGCTGGTGGGATTTTGTGCATGTTCATGATGAACATGAGGATGACGTGATTCAATGACTTTGACAGTTACTGAGGAGGGTGCGTCTTGGAGGAGGGAGGGATGAGTAATGGGAGGTTTACAGCGGGAAGTGGGAGATAGACAATGAGTTATTAAATGAGCTCGGGTGACGTTAAGAGTTACAGACGGAATAACTGGAGCTGGTGGGAGATGAAAGGTGGCAGAAGGCGTGTTGACAGGGGCCAAGTGGGAAGTATCGGAAGTTGTAGTGTTTGACGTGAGATTGGAAGTGGAGGAGACGATGTTGGGAGAAGGTGAGAGTACATGGGACATTGGTGGGTCAGTTTGGGATAGTCCAGGGTCTGCAGTCTGGTCAGTGGTTCCGTTTTCTGTATCAGTCAGGATTGGGTTGGTTGGAGGTTCTCGGGGAACTATAGTATTTTCCTCAGCTGCAGTCGTAGTGTTTTGTGGAGTGAGGGCTGTAGGTGAGAATGGAACATAGCGCAAGGGCTGAGGAGGGACAGAGACACTAGGAAGACTGTTGTGAGTAAGAAAGACAGGAAGATAGTCAGCAAAGTTACGACCATCATCCTTGGCCTTCAGGTAAGCAGCTTGTACACAGGAATCATTCAAATGAAAGGTTCTAAAGAGGAGAATAAGGTGGAGGTGGTGGGAGAGGGAAGAAAGTTGGAGAGGATTAGTTTGTTGTGCAGCAGTATGGTGGTGATGTTGCTGGTGAGGGGAAGCATTAGGGACACTGGCATAGGACATGGAGTTGGCTAATGCTGTTTGGTGATGGGATGGGTTTTGGGAGGTTGAGGAAGACTGAGGGTGTGCATGAGTGCGAGGTTGGTTAGAACGAAGATTTTTCAGAGTTAGTTTTCTTAGCTGGCAACATTTATCAACTGCTGAATGAGTTGATAAATGTCGAATTCCTGATCCCGCCCAGGATGTGACCCCACAACAAGCTGACTAATTCATGGGTACCTAATTACTGCCAGATGAACAGCGGAATTAGGTGAAAGACAATGTGCCCAGCCATTTCAGTCCCACCCGGGATTCGAACCCCGAATTCTTCATTGTGCATCGAAAACGAACCCGACTGTACTACCAGGACCTTGGATAGTGATAGAGGTGATTACAAATATTACTCCCTCGTCTCATCACAATCGACTTGATAATGGTCCAAGACGGACCGAAACGTCGTCGTCTTTTCATCTTCTAGTGTGTGGTTGGTCAACATTCTTCAGCCCCGTTATTGTGAATCATCGTCTGCATGTGATTATACTGGTTAAGATATATGTCTTAAGTACTAATATTGGGGTACTTAAGGGTAGGGTAGCACAAGATGCAGTGTGAGTTTGTAGCACACTGTGTCAAAGGTTATCTTGAGATGATTTCAGGGCTCAGTGACCTCGCGGCCCGGTCCTCGACCAGACCTCCTTTTTATTACACATCCCCAGGAAGCAGTCCGTAGCAGCTATTTAACTTTCTGGGAACTATTTACTGCTAAGTAAACAGGGGCATCATGGTGAAAGAAACTCTGCTCATTTGTGCTAGGGAGCCAACCCGGAACCTCAGCTGTCAGGCCCACTTACTCTAGGTATATTTTCAAGTATACCTTAAAGGTATACCTTACCTTAAGGTATACAATAATCTGAACTATGAATTCAAATTAAGTAGTCCCCCGTGGCTCCGTGGTAAAACACTCGCCCAGCGTTTCGCAAGCGCTTTGGCCTGGGTTTGTATCCAGGTCGGGGAGAATTAATTGACGGATTGTTAAACGAATTGACGGGTAATATTCCAGGAATAATTAGGATTAAGGACCTGCCCGAAACGCTATTCGTCCTGGTGGCTCTACAAGAATGTAAGAACTTTTGTACATATAAATAAATAAAAAATATATATTTGTGTAAAATATTTTTCCTGAGCTTCTCCGTCAACATTTTCCACCACACGGGGTTGAACACTGCCATCATTAGTGGATAGTTTATTGGCCTGAGACTCTTCCATCCATGATACACCATCCTCTTCCTTACTTTCTTCCCCCTCCGTAGTATTCCCCACTACACACCCCTCTACACTCACCAGTACATTCCCCACTACACTCCCCACTTCACTACCCACTACACTCCATATGTTTGCCATAGCTAATTTTTCAGGAGCTTTAATCCTCTTGTCCAACTTTTTCAGTAATTCCAAGATCTGTGTACCGACCACAGAATCAATAGCTTTGCAGGAATGTAAAAAACATAAATATTATGTATTCTCAGAACTCAACGTACCTTCTTGTAAACAAATAAATACAAAATTAAGTTTTAGTTTAGTTAAGTTCATTTATTATGCACCCCATACCCATCTTGTGGGCGGTAGTGGAAAGGGTTACAGAGGCACATAATGGGCTCACGGTCTGAACCTCACAATTCATTTAGCTAAGCAAGTTACAATCTTGATGAGCTAGTTACAAAATTCAGTATAACTCGTCACATTATCAATGCGTTCGAGATCAACCACAAGTACAGTTTCTATATTAAGCAACTGACATGTGGAGAGCTAGTGTTACAATTGATATGTTTGTCCTGCACACCGCCCCCCATCCAGTGGGCACCGGTGGATAGGTTACAATCACTTAGTTACTACCTACAGTTAGCAAACTGGGGATATTTGGCTAAAATTTCTGGTAGCAGATCATTTTGAATGAAATATTTACACATCGTTGGAACATTGGTTATAGAATTGTCTCTAAATTCCCATATCTTTTCGCACTCCATCACATAGGGACGGAGGGTGTGCGAATAATTTTGTTGACACAGTTTACATTTGGTCAAGTCTACATCAGCAGATAATGAGAATTCCCAGAGATACTTGTAACCGAGTCTAAGCCGAGCAGTAGTAACATCTAGAAGTAAATAAATTTATTTTTTAAAATTTTAATTTAAAGAAAACGATGTTATTATTCATTTTCTTTACAGAGTAGGAAGGAGAGACCATTTCATAATTTTACATATATTATAATATATTTTAAATTTAATCTAAAAAATTTAGATGAAATATGGGGAAAATTCTGGTAACGTATAAATATGAGTCTGAAATAAGACGTAAACAGTGTGATAAATTATATTTTTTTATTATTAACAGACTTAGGTATACACAGCACGGTTGAGAGGCGGGACCAAAGAGCCGGAGCTCAACCCCCGCAAGCACAATTAGGTGAGTACAGCAATGTGTTGCTACCCTATTCTATATGATAGATTACACAGTGTAGATAAAAACAACACCCTTTAAGTTCATCTAATATTCCCATCTCACAGGATAGTTAGTCATACATGGAATCAGGGAAGAAAATACCAGCATCAATACAATGATAATCAACGCTTAACTGAAAATCAGGTGAGAACGTATAATGTAAGGCTGATGTATTAGCCCCCACTAGCAAAATCTGGGTACATCACATGAATATCTTCCAATATTCCTGAGTGTATGAAGTAATTACAGAGCTCAAAGGTACTCATACCATTTGGTCTGATTATAATGACGCAAATTTCCATGAGATATGGACTGTCCAAGAACTGAGTGGAGGCAAGGCACTCATAAAATTTGTAAACTGATATAAATTGTGTGTATATTTAATTTCATATTACAACAATTGTTAATTTTATTAAGAATACAGAAAAATATAAATATAAATAATTTTATTTAATAATTATTAAGTTTTTGCATACTGTTTTTTAGGATTAAAAAAAGTAAAAATATTTTAGTTAAATACTTGCTGAAATTTTTTCACCGGCAATTGCAATAAACACATGTCAATTCCAAATATATTTTTGTAGTAGTAAAATTACTACTAATTTTTTACATGTCATGTAGAGTACAGCAGTTCATATAGACGTGGAGCATGTCATGTAGACCTAGAGCATGCCATGTAGACGTGGACCATGCCATGTAGATGTGTAGAATGTCATGTAGACGTGGAGCATGCCATGTAGACTTGGAGCATGTCATGTAGACCTAGAGCATGCCATGCAGACGTGAAGCATGCCATGTACACGTGGAGCATGCCATGTAGACGTGGAGCATGCCATGTAGACGTGGAGTATGCCATGTAGACGTGGAGCTTGCCATGTAGACGTGGAGCATGCCATGCAGACGTGGAGCATGCCATGTAGACGTGGAGCATGCCATATAGACGTGGAGCATGCCATGTAGACGTGGAGCATGCCATGTGGAATCGAGAATGATAACAAACTAGGAAGCGTTTGGTGCGAATGGAAGGGCTGAAAGTGTAGTGTGGTTTGTGTGTTGTTTAAGGAATGGAGATGTTTGCTGCATGTATGATGGTGTCTTGTATGTTGTGTGCTCGTGCGTCACTGTCAATGTGATGTTTGTCATTGTATTCATAAGGTCAGTGTTATTTATATGTTTCTTGAACATGTCCCAATTTGCACTATGGTATGAGAATTGAGAAGTGCTGGGGATGAGAATAGGATTGATAGAGACTGTGAGAATTAAGTGGATATGATCAGAGCCCGTAATGGGTCCTCATGAAATGTAGTGTTGTAGGTTGGTGCCATGTCTGTTGGTGAATATGTGATCAGGTCTGCCAGAACCTGTATGACTGAAACAAGTTGGGAAGTCCGGGCCAAGGAAGAATAGATGTTTTTGGGTGTATATTTGGTGAAACTATTGACCATGCTCATTTGTGGTATTGTGGTGGAATGTAGGGTGTTGTGCATTGAGGTCTGCAAGCAAGAAAACAGGCAAGTGAGTGCGGTAGAAGAGAGTGTGGTGATGTCTTGCATGGGGATGCCAGTGTTAGGACGTTTGTAGGTCGTGCAGATGATGAGAGGACCCATTTGTGTGTGAACTTTTATGGTTAGAAAGTGTTTGTGAAGACAATGAGTGTGTAAAAGTTCGTGTTTATATGAAGAACACATGAGTATTGCAACTCCTTCATGTGCTTTATCAGGTGACTATTAAGAGGAGTAACCATAATGTTTGATTTTATGTGAGTTCGTAATGTATTCGCTATTATAAATATAGCACATAATAGCACATCAGGTCTCTGGACCTCAATAAAATCTGACATCATGTGTCTAATAGAGAAATATGCCCGCACATTGAATTGGATAATCTTTATGAATTTTGAGATTTGGATGAGGTGCTGGTGGGATTTTGTACATGTACATGATGAACATGAGGATGACGTGATTCAATGACTTTGACAGTTACTGAGGAGGGTGCGTCTTGGAGGAGAGAGGGATGAGTAATGGGAGGTTTACAGCGGGAAGTGGGAGATAGACAACGAGTTATTAAATGAGCTCGGGTGACGTTAAGAACAATCAATCAACAAGAAACATGAATATGAAAAGAAAGTTAGGATTGGCCTAGTTTCAAGGGATGTAGCTAAAAGGTACTCATCAATGCTTACCAGTATCATAAGAAAGGCAAAACTTGCATATTATGTGAATAGATTCAATGAAGCAAAAGGCAACATGAAAAACACTTGGAAAACTATCTCTAGTATCCTAGGAACTAAGCAACACTCACATAACCAAATAAAACTCTACAAGGATGGGGATATACCGTCAACTGATTTAGAAATGGCAAATGAATTTAATAGTTTCTTTTCATCGGTTGGTGCTAATCTTGCCAGTAAAATCCCACAGACTCAGACACATATTAACACATATCTCTCAGGCAGCTATCCAAACTCTCTTCTCCTTTCACCAATCAGCCCGGCAGATGTTGTGTCCATCATACACTCTCTAAAAACCAAGGCAGGGAACACCAGTGAAATTCCGTCCATTGTGTACAAGAGAGCCTCCCATGCCCTTGCCCCACCCATAGCACTACTGTTCAACAAATCTATAGAGTGTCACACCTTCCCTGATATCCTCAAAAAAGCAAGAGTAACGCCAGTCCATAAAGGAGGCAATCCGGCGGACATAAACAATTATAGACCAATATCAAATCTACCCATTCTATCAAAAATATTTGAAAAAATTATTTACAAACAGCTCTATTCCTACCTCGTAAAATTCGACATACTCAGCCCCTGCCAGTTTGGCTTCCGGTCCCAAAAGAGCACCAACGATGCAATCATTAGTCTCCTTGACGTTATCTACTCAGCCCTTGACAAAAATGAGTTTCCGATTGGACTCTTCATTGACCTAAGAAAAGCCTTTGATACTGTTAATCACAACTACCTCTTACTTAAACTCCAGCATTATGGAATCCGAGGCCTTGCCCTTGACTACATCCGATCCTATCTTAGTGACAGACACCAATATGTAACCATCAATGATACAACTTCGTCCACTCTACCAATTACCGTTGGAGTGCCACAGGGCAGCATCTTAGGACCTCTTCTATTTCTTATATATATAAACGATCTGCCTAATGTCTCTAATATTCTCAAACCTATACTGTTTGCTGACGATACTACTCTTATCTATTCAAACCTCAACCCACATACACTAAATAATGTTGTGAATAATGAATTAAAAAAAGTCCACTTATGGATGTCAACGAACAAACTAACATTAAACATCGAAAAGACTTACTACATCTTATTTGGAAGCAAATCATCAAATGCAATTCAGCTACAGATAGACAACATTAACATCAGTAATAAAGATGATGGCAAGTTTCTTGGCCTATTCCTAGACAAGAGACTCAACTTCAGCACCCACATTCAACACATAACTAAGAAAGTCTCTAAGACAGTTGGTATACTCTCCAAAATCAGATATTATGTTCCTAACTCTGCTCTCCTCTCACTATATTATGCACTAATTTACCCCTATCTTAATTATGGTATCTGTGCATGGGGGTCTACCACTGCAAACCACCTTAAGCCCATCATCACACAGCAAAAATCTGCTATCAGAATGATAACTAACTCAGCTTTCAGACAACACTCAGCTCCCTTGTTTAAATCCCTAAACTTGCTAAATATTAACTCCCTCCACACATTCTCTTGTGTCAACTACATTTACAAAACCCTGTTCTTAAATGCAAACCATGCTCTGAAACTCTCCCTGGACAGATGTAATAGGACCCATTATCACCACACCAGAAATAAATATCTCTTTGATATCCCCAGGGTCAAACTTAATCTGTGTAAACACTCTATGCAAATTAAGGGACCTAGTTTATGGAACTCACTCCCTAGTGAATTGAAAAACTGTAAAACTTTTGCCTTATTTAAAAGCAAAGCCAAAAAGTACCTAACTTCATCTTCTTAGTTTCCTACACTGAGCTTTAAATTTGCTCTGTGCCTAGTGTTACCCAATCTCCTAATTTTTATGTTATTTCAAACAACCTTATCATTGTGTTCATTGCTGTCTTCTTTTATGTGCTAGCCATATGCTGTATTGTGACTACCAATTTTTGTCAACTACCATTCAAGCTGTCATTGCAACCAATCTTATATTGTTTCTGCTGTATTATACCTACCAATTTTTTTGTCAACTACCATTCAAGCTGTCATTGCAATCAATCTTAGCTACCTATGTGCTTTAATATACTGTACCTACAATTTTCTCTCATCTTTTTTTCATTTCATGTAATCTGTTATCATTTTTTGTCTATAATTTTGCAAGTATTTACCTCCTTAAAATTTTCTTAGATTAAGGACCTGCCCGAAACGCTGCGCGTGCTAGTGGCTTTACAAGACTGTAATTACCATATTTGTATCCTCACATTCCTTATGTACATTCTTGTATATGCATAAATAAAATAAAATAAAATAAAATAAATAAATAAATAAAATAAGAGTTACAGACGGAATAACTGGAGCTGGTGGGAGATGAAAGGTAGCAGAAGGTGTGTTGACAGGGGCCAAGTGGGAAGTATCGGAAGTTGTAGTGTTTGACGTGAGATTGGAAGTGGAGGAGACGATGTTGGGAGAAGGTGAGAGTACATGGGACATTGGTGGGTCAGTTTGGGATAGTCCAGGGTCTGCAGTCTGGTCAGTGGTTCCGTTTTCTGTATCAGTCAGGATTGGGTTGGTTGGAGGTTCTGGGGGAACTATAGTATTTTCCTCAGCTGCAGTGGTAGTGTTTTGTGGAGTGAGGGCTGTAGGTGAGAATGGAACATAGCGCAAGGGCTGAGGAGGAGGGACAGAGACACTAGGAAGACTGTTGTGAGTGAGAAAAATAGGAAGATAGTCAGCAAAGTTACGACCATCATCCTTGGCCTTCAGGTAAGCAGCTTGTACACAGGAATCATTCAAATGAAAGGTTCTGAAGAGGAGAATAAGGTGGAGGTGGTGGGAGAGGGAAGAAAGTTGGAGAGGATTAGTTTGTTCTGCAGCAGTATGGTGGTGATGTTGCTGGTGAGGGGAAGCATTAGGGACACTGGCATAGGACATGGAGTTGGCTAATGCTGTTTGGTGATGGGATGGGTTTTGGGAGGTTGAGGAAGACTGAGGGTGTGCATGAGGGCGAGGTTGGTTAGAACGAAGATTTTTCAGAGTTAGTTTTCTTAGCTGGCAACATTTATCAACTGCTGAATGAGTTGATAAATGTCGAATTCCCGATCCCGCCCAGGATGAGACCCCACAACAAGCTGACTAATTCATGGGTACCTAATTACTGCCAGATGAACAGAGTAATTAGGTGAAAGACAATGTGCCCAGCCATTTCAGTCCCACCCGGGATTCGAACCCCGAAATCTCCATTGTGCATCGAAAACGACCCCGACTGTACTACCAGGGCCTTGGATAGTGGCAGAGGTGATTACAAATATTACTCCCTCGTCTCATCACAATCGACTTGATAATGGTCCAAGACGGACCGAAACGTCGTCGTCTTTTCATCTTCTAGTGTGTGGTTGGTCAATATTCTTCAGCCCCGTTATTGTGAATCATCGTCGGCATGTGATTAAACAGGTTAAGATATATGTCTTAAGTACTAATATTGGGGAAGTGGGTAGTACAAGATGCAGTGTGAGTTTGTAGCACACTGTGTCAAAGGTTATCTTGAGATGATTTCGGGGCTCAGTGACCTCGCGGCCCGGTCCTCGACCAGGCCTCCTTTTTATTACACATCTCCAGGAAGCAGTCCGTAGCAGCTATTTAACTTCCTGGAAACTATTTACTGCTAAGTAAACAGGGGCATCAGGGTGAAAGAAACTCTGCTCATTTGTGCTAGGGAGCCAACCCGGAACCTCACCTGTCAGGCCCACTTACTCTAGGTATATTTTAAAGTATACCTTAAAGGTATACCTTACCTTAAGGTATACCTTAAGGCTCCGTGGTAAAACACTCGCCCAGCGTTTCGCAAGCGCTTTGGCCTGGGTTCGTATCCAGGTTGGGGAGAATTGACGGATTGTTAAACGAATTGACGGGTAATATTCCAGGAATAATTAGGATTAAGGATCTGCCCGAAACGCTATGCGTGCTGGTGGCTCTACAAGAATGTAAGAACTTTTGTACATATAAATAAATAAAAAATATATATGTGTGTAAAATATTTTTCCTGAGCTTCTCCGTCAACATTTTCCACCACACGGGGTTGAACACTTCCATCATTAGTGGATAGTTTATTGGCCTGAGACTCTTCCATCCATGATACGCCATCCTCTTCCTTACTTTCTTCCCCCTCCATAGTATTCCCCACTACACACCCCTCTACACTCACCAGTACATTCCCCACTACACTCCCCACTACACTCCATATGTTTGCCATAGCTAATTTTTCAGGAGCTTTAATCCTCTTGTCCAACTTTTTCAGTAATTCCCCAGGGCATTAAGTGTTCATTCAGTGTTCATTCATTCACATTCAGTGTTCCCCAGGGCAGCATACTTGGCCCTCTCCTCTTTCTCATCTACATTAATGACCTTCCAAATGCCTCCCAACACCTCAAACCAATCCTATTTGCTGACGACACAACCTTCATTTACTCCAGTCCTGATCCCCTTGCTCTAAATGCCACAGTAAATACTGAGCTAAATAAAGTCCATCTGTGGCTAACTGCCAACAAACTCACCCTTAACATTGACAAAACTTTCTATATTCTGTTTGGCAATAAATCCTCTAATCGAATAAATCTCAAAATAAACAATACCCAAATTTGTAACAAATTAGATGGCAAATTCCTTGGCATTCTCATTGACCACAAGCTGAATTTCCAGGGACACATTCTAAACATATCAAAAAAAGTTTCAAAAACTGTGGGCATTCTTTCTAAGATCAGATATTATGTACCACGCCCTGCCCTGGTCACTCTCTATTACTCCCTTATCTATCCATATCTCAACTATGGTATTTGTGCTTGGGGCTCTACTACCCAAAATCACTTACGTCCTCTAATTACTCAACACAAAGCTGTTATTAGGACAATATCCAATTCTGGCCCCAGACATCACTCGGTACCCCTACTCAAATCCCTGAATATGTTAGACATTAAGTCACTGCACATTCTCTCATGTGTATTATACATATATAAAACGCTAAACTGTAATGCCAATCCTGATCTCAAAAGCTTCATAGAAGGTTGTAACAGAACCCATGAGCACCACACCAGAAATAAATACAGTTTTGATATTCCTAGAGTACGACTTAATCAAACCAGAAATGCTCTACAAATCAAGGGGCCCAGAATGTGGAATGACCTTCCCAACCATGTTAAAGACAGTACCTCTCTCAACCAGTTTAAGTTAAAAACGAAGCTATACCTAATAAATTCCCTGTAACTTACCTTACCTCTCTATTGTCAACCCATGTATGTTTTTTGTTTTTTTTTTGTTTTTCAAATCAACGCTGTTTTAATGTAATTTTCTGTAATAATTTGTAATTGTATTTGTGCTGTTTTGTCAACAATGTTCCCCCCTCTTTTACCTCTATTTTTATTTGTACTCAACGCATTTTTTTCTTTTTACCCATTAGTTTTAAGCTTTAGTCAGTAGTGTTTTTTCCTGCCCGAAACGCTTTGCGTAATAGTGGCTTTAGGCATTGTATGTACTAGCTCTATCTATAAAGCCAACAAACTTTGTAAAATCTCTTTATGTATGTACCTTTGCCTAAATAAAAATTATTATTATTATTATTATTATAATTCCAAGATCTGTGTACCGACCGCAGAATCAATAGCTTTGCAGGAATGTAAAAAACATAAATATTATGTATTCTCAGAACTCAACGTACCTTCTTGTAAACAAATAAATACAAAATTAAGTTTTAGTTTAGTTTAGTTCATTTATTATGCACCACCTACCCATCTTGTGGGCGGTAGTGGAAAGGGTTACAGAGGCACATAATGGGCTCAGGGACTGAACCCCACAATTCATTTAGCTAAGCAAGTTACAATCTTGATGAGCTAGTTACAAAATTCAGTATAAGTCGTCATATTATCAATGCGTTCGAGATCAACCACAAGTACAGTTTCTATATTAAGCAACTGACATGTGGAGAGCTAGTGTTACAATTGATATGTTTGTCCTGCACACCGCCCCCCATCCAGTGGGCACCGGTGGATAGGTTACAATCACTTAGTTACTACCTACAGTTAGCAAACTGGGGATATTTGGCTAAAATTTCTTGTAGCAGATCATTTTGAATGAAATATTTACACATCGTTGGAACATTGGTTATAGAATTGTCTCTAAATTCCCATATCTTTTCGCACTCCATCACATAGGGACGGAGGGTGTGCGAATAATTTTGTTGACACAGTTTACATTTGGTCAAGTCTACATCAGCAGATAATGAGAATTCCCAGAGATACTTGTAACCGAGTCTAAGCCGAGCAGTAGTAACATCTAGAAGTAAATAAATTTATTTTTTACCTTTTTAATTTAAAGAAAACGATGTTATTATTCATTTTCTTTAAAGAGTAGGGAGGAGAGACCATTTCATAATTTTACATATATTATAATACATTTTAAATTTAATCTAAAAAATTTACATGGAATATGGGGAAAATTCTGGTAACGTATAAGTATGAGTCTGAAATAAGACGTAAACTGTGTGATAAATTATATTTTTATATTATTAACAGACTTAGGTATACACAGCAATGTGTTGCTACCCTATTCTATATGATAGATTACACAGTGTAGATAAAAACAACACCCTTTAAGTTCATCTAATATTCCCATCTCACAGGATAGTTAGTCATACATGGAATCAGGGAAGAAAATACCAGCATCAATACAATGATAATCAACATTTAACTAAAAATTAGGTGAGAACGTATAATGTAAGGCTGATGTATTAGCCCCCACTAGCAAAATCTGGGTACAGCACATGAATATCTTCAAATATTCCTGAGTGTATGAAGTAATTACAGAGCTCAAAGGTACTCATGCCATTTGATATGCTTATAATGACGGAAATTTCCAAAGAGACATATGGACAGTCCAAAAATTGAGTGGAAGCAAGGCACTCATAAAATATGTAAACTGGTATAAAAATGTTGTATATATTTAATTTCATATTAGAACAATTGTTAATGTTATAAAGAATACAGAAAAACATTAAAATAAGAAATTTTATTAAATAATTTATAGGTTTTTGCATACTATTTTTCAACATTAAAAAAAAGTAAAAACTTTTTTAATTAAATACTTGCTGAAATTTTTCTCAACGTTGAAATGGTAAATCAAAAATCAATATATTTTTGAAGTAGTAAAATTACTACTAATATTGTCTGTAAATTAAATTTATTTGATATGTAGAGTACAGCAGTCTATATAGACGTGGAGCATGCCATGTAGACCTAGAGCATGCCATGTAGACCTAGAGCATGCCATGTAGACGTGGAGCATGCCATGTGGACGTGGAGCATGCCATGTTGACGTGGAGCATGCCATGCAGACGTGGAGCATGCCATGTAGACGTGGAGCATGCCATGTAGACGTGGAGTATGCCATGTAGACGTGGAGCATGCCATGTAGACGTGGAGCATGCCATGTAGACGTGGAGCATGCCAAGTAGAAGTGGAGCATGCCATGTAGACGTGCAGCATGCCATGTAGACGTGGAGCATGCCATGTCGACGTGGAGCATGTCATGTAGACGTGGAGCATGCCATGTAGACGTGGAGCATGTCATGTAGACGTGGAGCATGCCATGCAGACGTGGAGCATGCCATGTAGACGTGGAGCATGCCATGTAGACGTGGAGCATGCCATGTAGACGTGGAGCATGACATGTAGACGTGGAGCATGCCATGTAGACATGGAGCATGCCATGTAGACGTGGAGCATGCCATGTAGACGTGGAGCATGCCATGTAGACGTGGAGCATGCCATGTAGACGTGGAGCATGCCATGTAGACGTGGAGCATGCCATGTGGAATCGAGAATGATAACAAACTAGGAA
The DNA here is from genome assembly GCF_040958095.1 of Procambarus clarkii. Classification (NCBI taxonomy): domain Eukaryota; kingdom Metazoa; phylum Arthropoda; class Malacostraca; order Decapoda; family Cambaridae; genus Procambarus; species Procambarus clarkii. Next base: position 19,784,294 of record NC_091195.1, read on the forward strand.
GCGTTTGGTGCGAATGGAAGGGCTGAAAGTGTAGTGTGGTTTGTGTGTTGTTTAAGGAATGGAGATGTTTGCTGCATGGATGATTTTGTCTTGTATGTTGTGTGCTCGTGCGTCACTGTCAATGTGATGTTTGTCATTGTATTCATAAGGTCAGTGTTATTTATAAGTTTCTTGAACATGTCCCAATTTGCACTATGGTATGAGAATTGAGAAGTGCTAGGGATGAGAATAGGATTGAAAGAGACTGTGAGAATTAAGTGGATATGATCAGAGCCCGTAATGGGTCCTGATGAAATGTAGTGTTGTAGGTTGTTGCCATGTCTGTTGGTGATTATGAGATCAGGTCTGCCAGAACCTGTATGAATGAAGCAAGTTGGGAAGTCCGGGCCAAGGAAGAATAGATGTTTTTGGATGTATATTTAGTGAAGCTATTGACCATGCATCATTTGTGGTATTGTGGTGGAATGTAGGGTGTTGTGCATTGAGGTCTGCAAGCAAGAAAACAGGCAAGAGAGTGTGGTGATGTCTTGCATGGGGATGCCAGTGTTAGGACGTTTGTAGGTCGTGCAGATGATGAGAGGACCCATTTGTGTGTGGACTTTTATGGTTAGAAAGTGTTTGTGAAGACAATGAGTGTGTAAAAGTTCGTGTTTATATGAAGAACACATGAGTATTGCAACTCCTTCATGTGCTTTATCAGGTGACTATTAAGAGGAGTAACCATAATGTTTGATTTTATGTGAGTTCGTAATGTATTCGCTATTATATATATAGCACATAATAGCACATCAGGTCTCTGGACCTCAATAAAATCTGACATCATGTGTCTAATAGAGAAATATGCCCGCACATTGAATTGGATAATCTTTATGAATTTTGAGATTTGGATGAGGTGCTGGTGGGATTTTGTACATGTACATGATGAACATGAGGATGACGTGATTCAATGACTTTGACAGTTACTGAGGAGGGTGCGTCTTGGAGGAGGGAGGGATGAGTAATGGGAGGTTTACAGCGGGAAGTGGGAGATAGACAACGAGTTATTAAACGAGCTCGGGTGACGTTAAGAGTTACAGACTGAATAACTGGAGCTGGTGGGAGATGAAAGGTGGCAGAAGGTGTGTTGACAGGGGCCAAGTGGGAAGTACCGGAAGTTGTAGTGTTTGACATGAGATTGGAAGTGGAGGAGACGATGTTGGGAGAAGGTGAGAGTACATGGGACATTGGTGGGTCAGTTTGGGATAGTCCAGGGTCTGCAGTCTGGTCAGAGGTTCCGTTTTCTGTATCAGTCAGGATTGGGTTGGTTGGATGTTCTGGGGGAACTATAGTATTTTCCTCAGCTGCAGTGGTAGTGTTTTGTGGAGTGAGGGCTGTAGGTGAGAATGGAACATAGCGCAAGGGCTGAGGAGGAAGGACAGAGACACTAGGAAGACTGTTATGAGTGAGAAAAATAGGAAGATAGTCAGCAAAGTTACGACCATCATCCTTGGCCTTCAGGTAAGCAGCTTGTACACAGGAATCATTCAAATGAAAGGTTCTGAAGAGGAGAATAAGGTGGAGGTGGTGGGAGAGGGAAGAAAGTTGGAGAGGATTAGTTTGTTGTGCAGCAGTGTGGTGGTGATGTTGCTGGTGAGGGGAAGCATTAGGGACACTGGCATAGGACATGGAGTTGGCTAATGCTGTTTGGTGATGGGATGGGTTTTGGGAGGTTGAGGAAGACTGAGGGTGTGCATGAGTGCGAGGTTGGTTAGAACGAAGATTTTTCAGAGTTAGTTTTCTTAGCTGGCAACATTTATCAACTGCTGAATGAGTTGATAAATGTCGAATTCCTGATCCCGCCCAGGATGTGACCCCACAACAAGCTGACTAATTCATGGGTACCTAATTACTGCCAGGTGAACAGAGGAATTAGGTGAAAGGCAATGTGCCCAGCCATTTCAGTCCCACCCGGGATTCGAACCCCGAATTCTTCATTGTGCATCGAAAACGAACCCGACTGTACTACCAAGGCCTTGGATAGTGGCAGAGGTGATTAATAATAATAATAATAATAATTCAGATTCAGATTCAGATTCAGATGTTTATTCAGGTAAGGTATATACATACAAGTGATGTTACATTAATGGATTGATATATAGATAGAGCTAGTACATACAATGCCTAAAGCCACTATTACGCAATGCGTTTCGGGCAAGAAAAACATTAATATCTAGAACTTAATACTAATTGAGCATAAAGAATAAAAGATGTTGAGAACAAATACAAATAAAGATAAAAAAAAAGGGGGAACATGACTGAAAAAGCAGCACAAATACAATAGGTTGACAAACAGTGTTGATTACAAAAAAGAAAAAAAAAAGAAAATAACAGACATGGGTTGACAATAGAGGAGTGAGGTAGATTACAGGGAATTTATTAGGTAGTGTTTAGTTTTTATCTTAAACTGGTTGAGAGAGGGACAGTCTTTAACATGGTTGGGAAGGTCATTCCACATTCTGGGCCCCTTGATTTGCAGAGCATTTCTAGTTTGATTAAGACGTACTCTAGGAATATCAAAACTGTATTTATTTCTGGTGTGGTGCTCATGGGTTCTGTTACAACCTTCTATGAAGCTTTTAAGATCAGGATTGGCATTATAGTTTAGCGTTTTATATATGTATAATACACATGAGAGAATGTGCAGTGACTTAATATCTAACATATTAAGAGATTTGAGTAGGGGTACCGAGTGATGTCTGGGGCCAGAGTTGGATATTGTTCTAATAGCGGCTTTGTGTTGGGTAATTAGAGGACGTAAGTGATTTTGGGTAGTAGAACCCCAAGCACAAATACCATAGTTGAGATAAGGATAGATAAGGGAGTAATAGAGAGTCACTAGAGCAGGGCGTGGTACATAATATCTGATCTTAGAAAGAATGCCCACAGTTTTTGAAACTTTTTTTGATATATTTAGAATGTGTCCCTGGAAATTCAGCTTGTTGTCAATGAGAATGCCAAGGAATTTGCCATCTAATTTGTTACAAATTTGGGTATTGTTTATTTTGAGATTTATAAGACTAGAGGATTTATTGCCAAACAGAATATAGAAGGTTTTGTCAATGTTAAGGGTGAGTTTGTTGGCAGTTAGCCAATGATGGACTTTATTTAGCTCAGTATTTACTGTGGCATTTAGAGCAAGAGGGTCAGGACTGGAGTAAATGAAGGTTGTGTCGTCAGCAAATAGAATTGGTTTGAGGTGTTGGGAGGCATTTGGAAGGTCATTAATGTAGATGAGAAAGAGGAGAGGGCCAAGTATGCTGCCCTGAGGAACACCAATGTTGATGGGTAGGGTGGGAGAAATTGTATTATTCACAGAAACATATTGGAGCCTGTCAGTAAGGTAGGACTCGAGGTATTGTAGGGAGTGCCCTCTGACTCCATAATGATGTAATTTAAGAAGAAGGTTATGGTGGTTGACAGTATCAAAAGCTTTACGCAGGTCCACAAATAACCCAACAGGGAGCTCCTTTTTATCAAGGGCTGTATGAATCGAGTTAAGCATACTAATGAGTGCATCGTTAGTGCTTTTTTTGGGTCTGAAGCCATATTGGCAAGGGCTAAGTATATTGAGTTTGGCTAGATATGAGTAAAGCTGCTTGTATATAAGTTTTTCAAAAATTTTTGACAAGTTTGGCAGGATTGATATAGGTCTGTAGTTGTTAACATCTGTGGGATCACCACATTTGTGGACAGGCGTTACTCTCGCTTTTTTTAGAATATCTGGAAAGGTTTGGAGTTCAAGTGACTTGTTGAAGAGCAAAGCAATAGCAGGGGCTAAAGATCTGGAGGCTTTTTTGTATATTAAAGTTGGTATCTCCTCAAGGGCACCAGACTTGGTTTTAAGGGAAAGGATTATCTCATTGACGTCAGTGGAATTAATAGGCTTTAGGTACAGAGACTGTGGATAGTTACCTGTAAGATAGTCCTTAATGTCAGTACTGGAAGATGGAATATCATTTGCAAGGGATGAACCAATGGAAGAGAAGAACCTATTGAACTCAATAGCAGAATCAGAGGCTGAAAGCTGACCATCGTTATTAGACAGGAGAGTCGGTTTGTTATTTAAAGATTTCTTTGATCCCAATATTTGTGAAATTGTGCTCCAAGTTTGTTTAATGTTGCTCTTTATTTGAGTAAATTTATCTTCGTAGTAATTAGTCGTAGTAATATTACTTCGTAGTAATAATAATTATACAATGTTCCCCCCTCTTTTACCTCTATTTTTATTTGTACTCAACGCATTTTTTTCTTTTTACCCATTAGTTTTAAGCTTTAGTCAGCAGTGTTTTTTCCTGCCCGAAACGCTTTGCGTAATAGTGGCTTTAGGCATTGTATGTACTAGCTCTATCTATAAAGCCAACAAACTTTGTAAAATCTCTTTATGTATGTACCTTTGCCTAAATAAAAATTATTATTATTATTATTATTATTATTATTATTATTATTATTATTATTATAATTCCAAGATCTGTGTACCGACCGCAGAATCAATAGCTTTGCAGGAATGTAAAAAACATAAATATTATGTATTCTCAGAACTCAACGTACCTTCTTGTAAACAAATAAATACAAAATTAAGTTTTAGTTTAGTTTAGTTCATTTATTATGCACCACATACCCATCTTGTGGGCGGTAGTGGAAAGGGTTACAGAGGCACATAATGGGCTCAGGGTCTGAACCTCACAATTCATTTAGCTAAGCAAGTTACAATCTTGATGAGCTAGTTACAAAATTCAGTATAAGTCGTCACATTATCAATGCGTTCGAGATCAACCACAAGTACAGTTTCTATATTAAGCAACTGACATGTGGAGAGCTAGTGTTACAATTGATATGTTTGTCCTGCACACCGCCCCCCATCCAGTGGGCACCGGTGGATAGGTTACAATCACTTAGTTACTACCTACAGTTAGCAAACTGGGGATATTTGGCTAAAATTTCTGGTAGCAGATCATTTTGAATGAAATATTTACACATCGTTGGAACATTGGTTATAGAATTGTCTCTAAATTCCCATATCTTTTCGCACTCCATCACATAGGGACGGAGGGTGTGCGAATAATTTTGTTGACACAGTTTACATTTGGTCAAGTCTACATCAGCAGATAATGAGAATTCCCAGAGATACTTGTAACCGAGTCTAAGCCGAGCAGTAGTAACATCTAGAAGTAAATAAATTTATTTTTTACCTTTTTAATTTAAAGAAAACGATGTTATTATTCATTTTCTTTAAAGAGTAAGGAGGAGAGACCATTTCATAATTTTACATATATTATAATACATTTTAAATTTAATCTAAAAAAATTAGATGGAATATGGGAAAAATTCTGGTAACGTATAAGTATGAGTCTGAAATAAGACGTAAACTGTGTGATAAATTATATTTTTATATTATTAACAGACTTAGGAATACACAGCAATGTGTTGCTACCCTATTCTATATGATAGATTACACAGCGTAGATAAAAACAACACCCTTTAAGTTCATCTAATATCTCACAGGATAGTTAGTCATACATGGAATCAGGGAAGAAAATACCAGCATCAATACAATGATAATCAACATTTAACTAAAAATTAGGTGAGAACGTATAATGTAAGGCTGATGTATTAGCCCCCACTAGCAAAATCTGGGTACAGCACATGAATATCTTCAAATATTCCTGAGTGTATGAAGTAATTACAGAGCTCAAAGGTATTCATGCCATTTGATATGCTTATAATGACGGAAATTTCCAAGAGACATATGGACAGTCCAAAAATTGAGTGGAAGCAAGGCACTCATAAAATATGTAAACTGGTATAAAAATGTTGTATATATTTAATTTCATATTAGAACAATTGTTAATGTTATAAAGAATACAGAAAAACATTAAAATAAGAATTTTTATTAAATAATTTATACGTTTTTGCATACTATTTTTCAACATTAAAAAAAAGTAAAACCTTTTTTAATTGAATACTTGCTGAAATTTTTCTCAACGTTGAAATGGTAAATCAAAAATCAATATATTTTTGCAGTAGTAAAATTACTACTAATATTGCCCGTAAATTAAATTTATTCAATATGTAGAGTACAGCAGTTTATATAGACGTGGAGCATGCCATGTAGACCTAGAGCATGCCATGTAGACCTAGAGCATGCCATGTAGACCTAGAGCATGCCATGTAGACGTGGAGCATGCCATGTAGACCTAGAGCATGCCATGTAGACGTGGAGCATGCCATGTAGACCTAGAGCATGCCATGTAGACGTGGAGCATGACATGTAGACGTGGAGCATGTCATGTAGACGTGGAGCATGCCATGCAGACGTGGAGCATGCCATGTAGACGTGGAGCATGCCATGTAGACGTGGAGTATGCCATGTAGACGTGGAGCATGCCATGTAGACGTGGAGCATGCCATGTAGACGTGGAGCATGCCATGCAGACGTGGAGCATGCCATGTAGACGTGGAGCATGCCATGTAGACGTGGAGTATGCCATGTAGACGTGGAGCATGCCATGTAGACGTGGAGCATGACATGTAGACGTGGAGCATGTCATGTAGACGTGGAGCATGCCATGCAGACGTGGAGCATGCCATGTAGACGTGGAGCATGCCATGTAGACGTGGAGCATGCCATGTAGACGTGGAGCATGTCATGTAGACGTGGAGCATGCCATGCAGACGTGGAGCATGCCATGTAGACGTGGAGCATGCCATGTAGACGTGGAGTATGCCATGTAGACGTGGAGCATGCCATGCAGACGTGGAGCATGACATGTAGACGTGGAGCATGTCATGTAGACGTGGAGCATGCCATGCAGACGTGGAGCATGCCATGTAGACGTGGAGCATGCCATGTAGACGTGGAGTATGCCATGTAGACGTGGAGCATGCCATGTAGACGTGGAGCATGCCATGTAGACGTGGAGTATGCCATGTAGACGTGGAGCATGCCATGTAGACGTGGAGCATGACATGTAGACGTGGAGTATGCCATGTAGACGTGGAGCATGCCATGTAGACGTGGAGCATGCCATGTAGACATGGAGTATGCCATGTAGACGTGGAGCATGCCATGTAGACGTGGAGCATGTCATGTAGACGTGGAGCATGCCATGCAGACGTGGAGCATGCCATGTAGACGTGGAGCATGCCATGTAGACGTGGAGCATGCCATGTAGACGTGGAGCATGACATGTAGACGTGGAGCATGCCATGTAGACGTGGAGCATGCCATGTAGACATGGAGCATGCCATGTAGACGTGGAGCATGCCATGTAGACGTGGAGCATGCCATGTAGACGTGGAGCATGCCATGTGGAATCGAGAATGATAACAAACTAGGAAGCGTTTGGTGCGAATGGAAGCCCGAAACGCATTGCGTAATAGTGGCTTTAGGCATTGTATGTACTAGCTCTATCTATATATCAATCCATTAATGTAACATCACTTGTATGTATATACCTTACCTGAATAAACATCTGAATCTGAATCTGAATCGGAAGGGCTGAAAGTGTAGTGCGGTTTGTGTGTTGTTTAAGGAATGGAGATGTTTGCTGCATGGATGATTTTGTCTTGTATGTTGTGTGCTCGTGCGTCACTGTCAATGTGATGTTTGTCATTGTATTCATAAGGTCAGTGTTATTTATATGTTTCTTGAACATGTCCCAATTTGCACTATGGTATGAGAATTGAGAAGTGCTGGGGATGAGAATAGGATTGATAGAGACTGTGAGAATTAAGTGGATATGATCAGAGCCCGTAATGGGTCCTGATGAAATGTAGTGTTGTAGGTTGTTGCCATGTCTGTTGGTGATTATGAGATCAGGTCTGCCAGAACCTGTATGAATGAAGCAAGTTGGGAAGTCCGGGCCAAGGAAGAATAGATGTTTTTGGATGTATATTTAGTGAAGCTATTGACCATGCATCATTTGTGGTATTGTGGTGGAATGTAGGGTGTTGTGCATTGAGGTCTGCAAGCAAGAAAACAGGCAAGTGAGTGCGGTAGAAGAGAGTGTGGTGATGTCTTGCATGGGGATGCCAGTGTTAGGACGTTTGTAGGTCGTGCAGATGATGAGAGGACCCATTTGTGTGTGAACTTTTATGGTTAGAAAGTGTTTGTGAAGACAATGAGTGTGTAAAAGTTCGTGTTTATATGAAGAACACATGAGTATTGCAACTCCTTCATGTGCTTTATCAGGTGACTATTAAGAGGAGTAACCATAATGTTTGATTTTATGTGAGTTCGTAATGTATTCGCTATTATATATATAGCACATAATAGCACATCAGGTCTCTGGACCTCAATAAAATCTGACATCATGTGTCTAATAGAGAAATATGCCCGCACATTGAATTGGATAATCTTTATGAATTTTGAGATTTGGATGAGGTGCTGGTGGGATTTTGTACATGTACATGATGAACATGAGGATGACGTGATTCAATGACTTTGACAGTTACTGAGGAGGGTGCGTCTTGGAGGAGGGAGGGATGAGTAATGGGAGGTTTACAGCGGGAAGTGGGAGATAGACAACGAGTTATTAAATGAGCTCGGGTGACGTTAAGAGTTACAGACGGAATAACTGGAGCTGGTGGGAGATGAAAGGTGGCAAAAGGTGTGTTGACAGGGGCCAAGTGGGAAGTATCGGAAGTTGTAGTGTTTGACGTGAGATTGGAAGTGGAGGAGACGATGTTGGGAGAAGGTGAGAGTACATGGGACATTGGTGGGTCAGTTTGGGATAGTCCAGGGTCTGCAGTCTGGTCAGTGGTTCCGTTTTCTGTATCAGTCAGGATTGGGTTGGTTGGAGGTTCTGGGGGAACTATAGTATTTTCCTCAGCTGCAGTCGTAGTGTTTTGTGGAGTGAGGACTGTAGGTGAGAATGGAACATAGCGCAAGGGCTGAGGAGGAAGGACAGAGACACTAGGAAGACTGTTGTGAGTGAGAAAAATAGGAAGACAGTCAGCAAAGTTACGACCATCATCCTTGGCCTTCAGGTAAGCAGCTGAAATTGAAATTGAAATTTAAATAAGTTTATTGAGGTAAAATACACACAAAGGGATGAGGTAGCTCAAGCTATTCTCACCCCATTCAGTACAACGTGTTAATGCATACATAGACACACATCACAAATATACATATTACCAAACATTCTGACAGATAAACATATACATTTCCTCCTTCACAAGTAGTATGTTATCAGACCTACACACAAATACTTTTATGACCTAGGTATTCTGTAATGAAAATTTGCAAAAGACATGCAGATAATTCAACAAAATATTACACTCTTGGTGCAAAATTCTTATATCTCTCAAGAATATCATCAATCTTTCCGTTGTGACATATCCAGGCTATTTGTTCAGGAACAGTCCTTATCTCAGGTAAGCAGCTTGTACACAGTAATCATTCATATGAAAGGTTCTGAAGAGGAGAATAAGGTGGGGGTGGTGGGAGAGGGAAGAAAGCTGGAGAGGATTAGTTTGTTGTGCAGCAGTATGGTGGTGATGTTGCTGGTGAGGGGAAGCATTTAGGACACTGGCATAGGACATGGAGTTGGCTAATGCTGTTTGGTGATGGGATGGGTTTTGGGAGGTTGAGGAAGACTGAGGGTGTGCATGAGTGCAAGGTTGGTTAGAACGAAGATTTTTCAGAGTTAGTTTTCTTAGCTGGCAACATTTATCAACTGCTGAATGAGTTGATAAATGTCGAATTCCTGATCCCGCCCAGGATGCGACCCTACAACAAGCTGACTAATTCATTGGTACCTACTTACTGCTAGATGAACAGCGGCATTAGGTGAAAGACAATGTGCCCAGCCATTTCAGTCCCACCCGGGATTCGAACCCCAAATTCTTCATTGTGCATCGAAAACGAACCCGACTGTACTACCAAGGCCTTGGATAGTGACAGAGGTGATTACAAATATTACTCCCTCATCTCATCACAATCGACTTGATAATGGTCCAAGACGGACCGAAACGTCGTCGTCTTTTCATCTTCTAGTGTGTGGTTGGTCAACATTCTTCAGCCCCGTTATTGTGAATCATCGTCGGCATGTGATTACACTGGTTAAGATATATGTCTTAAGTACTAATATTGGGGAAGTGGGTAGTACAAGATGCAGTGTGAGTTTGTAGCACACTGTGTCAAAGGTTATCTTGAGATGATTTCGGGGCTCAGTGACCTCGCGGCCCGGTACTCGACCAGGCCTCCTTTTTGTTACACATCCCCAGGAAGCAGCCCGTAGCAGCTGTCTAACGCCCAGGTACCTATTTTCTGCTAGGTAAACCGGGGCATGAGGGTGAAAGAAACTCTGCCCATTTGTGCCGGGGAGCGAACCTGGAACCTCAGGACTACGAATCCAAAGCGCTGTCCATTCAGCTGTCAGGCCCCCTTACTCTAGGTATATTTTAAAGTATATCTTAAAGGTATACCTTACCTTAAGATATACTCTATTCTGAACTATGAATTCAAATTGAAATAGTGCCCGTGGCTCCGTGGTAAAACACTCGCCCGGCGTTTCGCAAGCCCTTTGGCCTGAGTTCGTATCCTGGCTGGGGAGAATTGACTCAATGCCAATCCTTAACTGTAGCCTCTGTTCACTCAGCAGTGAATGGGTACCTGGTTGTTAAACGAATTGGCGGGTCGTATTCCAGGAATAATTAGGATTAAGAACCTGCCCGAAATGCTATGCTTATCTTGAAGTTATCTTGAGATGATTTCGGGGCTTTAGTGTACCCGCGGCCCGGTCCTCGACCAGGCCTCCACCCCCAGGAAGCAGCCCGTGACAGCTGACTAACACCCAGGTACCTATTTTACTGCTAGGTATCAGGGGCATAGGGTGAAAGAAGCTCTGCCTATTGTTACTCGCCGGCGCCCGGGATCGAATCCGGGACCAAAGGATTACAAGTCCAGTGTGCTGTCCGCTCAGCCGACCGGCTCCCAGCTGTACAAGACATACGTACGTATGTACTAGACGTACGCCAAGCTGTACGCCCGGCTATACAAGAATGTAAGAACTTTTGCATATATAAATAAATAAAAATATATACATTTTTGTAAACCATTTTTCCTGAGCTTCTCTGTCAACATTTTCCACCACACGGGGTTGAACACTGCCATCATTAGTGGATAGTTTAATGGCCTGAGACTCTTCCATCCGTGATACACCATCCTCTTCCTTACTTTCTTCCCCTCCGTATTATTCCTCACTACACACCCCTCTACACTCACCAGTACACTCCCCACTTCACTACCCACTACACTCCCCTCTACACTCACTAGTACATTCCCCACTTCACTACCCACTACACTCCCCTCTACACTCACCAGTACATTCCCCACTTCACTACCCACTACACTCCCCTCTACACTCACCAGTACATTCCCCACTTCACTACCCACTACACTCCATATGTTTGCCATAGCTAATTTTTCAGGAGCTTTAATCCTCTTGTCCAACTTTTTAAGTAATTCCAAGATCTGTGTACCGACCGCAGAATTAATAGCTTTGCAGGAATGTAAAAACACAAATATTATGTATTCTCAGAACTCAACGTACCTTCTTGTAAACAAATAAATAAATAAATAAATACAAAATTATGTTTTAGTTTAGTTTAGTTCATTTATTATGCACCCCATACTCATCTTGTGGGCGGTAGTGGAAAGGGTTACAGAGGCACATAATGGGCTCAGGGACTGAACCCCACAATTCATTTAGCTAAGCAAGTTACAATCTTGATGAGCTAGTTACAAAATTCAGTATAACTCGTTACATCATCAATGGGTTCGAGATCGATCACAAGTAGAGGTTCTAAATTAAGCAACTGACATGTGGAGAGCTAGTGTCACAATTGATATGTTTGTCCTGCACACCGCCCCCCATCCAGTGGGCAGCGGTGGATAGGTTACAATCACTTAGTTACTACCTACAGTTAGCAAACTGGGGATATTTGGCTAAAATTTCTGGTAGCAGATCATTTTGAATGAAATATTTACACATCGTTGGAACATTGGTTATAGAATTGTTTCTGAATTCCCATATCTTTTCGCACTCCATCACTTAGTGACGAAGGGTGTGCGAATAATTTTGTTGACACAGTTTACATTTGGTCAGGTCTACATCAGCAGATAACGAGAATTCCCAGAGATACTTGTAACCGAGTCTAAGCCGAGCAGTAGTAACGTCTAGAAGTCAATAAATTAATTTTTTTTTATTTTAATTTAAAGAAAACGATGTTATTATTCATTTACCAGTCTCCGTGGTGTAGTGGTAAGACACTCGCCTAGCGTTCCGCGAGCGCTATGTCATGGGTTCGAATCCTGGCCGGGGAGGATTTACTGGGCGCAATTCCTTAACTGTAGCCTCTGTTTAACGCAACAGTAAAATGTGTACTTGGATGAAAAAACGATTCTTCGCGGCGGGGATCGTATTCCAGGGACCTGCCCGAAACGCTACGCGTACTAGTGGCTCTACAAGAATGTAACAACTCTTGTATATATCTCAAAAAAAAAAAAATTACTTTAAAGAGTAGAGAGGAGAGACCATTTCATAATTTTGCATATATTATAATATATTTTAAATTTAATCTAAAAAATTTAGATGAAATATGGCGAAAATTCTGGTAACGTATAAATATGAGTCTGAAATAAGACGTAAACTGTGTGATAAATTATATTTTTATATTATTAACAGACTTAGATATACACAGCAATGTGTTGCTACCCTATTCTATATGATAGATTACACAGTGTAGATAAAAACAACTACCTTTAAGTTCATCTAATAATATAATAATAATATATATAATAATAATAATCTTTATTTAGGTAAGGTACATACATAAAGAGATTTACAAAGTTTGTTGGCTTTATAGATAGAGCTAGTACATACAATGCCTAAAGCCACTATTACGCAAAGCGTTTCGGGCAGGAAAAACATTAATGACTACAGCTTAAAACTAATGGGTAAAAAGAAAAGATGTGATGAGTACATATAAAAAATAGAGGTAAAAGAGGGGGGAACATTGTTGAAAAAGCAGCACAAATACAATTACAAATTATTACAGAAAATTACATTCAAACAGCGTTGATTTGAAAAAAAAAAAAAAAATATATACATGGGTTGACAACAGGGGGGTAAGGTGGGTTACATGGAATTTATTAGGTATAGCTTCGTTTTTAACTTAAACTGGTTGAGAGAGGTACAGTCTTTAACATGGTTGGGAAGGTCATTCCACATTCTGGGCCCCTTGATTTGTAGAGCATTTCTGGTTTGATTTAGTCGTACTCTAGGAATATCAAAACTGTATTTATTTCTGGTGTGGTGCTCATGGGTTCTGATACAACCTTCTATGAAGCTTTTGAGATCAGGATTGGCATTATAGTTTAGCGTTTTATATATGTATATTCCCATCTCACAGGATGGTTAGTCATACATGGAATCAGGGAAGAAAATACCAGCATCAATACAATGATTATCAACACTTAACTAAAAATCAGGTGAGAACGTATAATGTAAGGCTGATGTATTAGCCCCCACTAGCAAAATCTGGGTACAGCACATGAATATCTTCCAATATTCCTGAGTGTATGAAGTAATTACAGAGCTCAAAGGTACTCATGCCTTTTGGTCTGATTATAATGACGCAAATTTCCAAGAGACACATGGACTGTCCAAGAACTGAGTGGAGGCAAGGCATTCATAAATTTTGTACACTAGTATAAAAATTGTTTATATTTAATTTCATATTAAAACAATTGTTAATATTATAAAGAATACAGGAAAACATAAAAATAAATAATTTTATTAAATAATTTATACGTTTTTGTATACTATTTTTTAGAATTAAAAAAAGTAAAAATAAACTTAGTTAAATACTTGCTGAAATTTGTTTTTCTATTGAAATGATAATAATTTAAAGATCAATATATATTTGTAGTAGTAAAATTACTACTAATTTTTTACATGTCATGTAGAGTACAGGAATCCATATAGACGTGGAGCATGTCATGTAGACGTGGAGCATACCATGTAGACGTGGAGCATGCCACGTAGACGTGGAGCATGCCACGTAGACTTGGAGCATGTCATGTAGACGTGGAGCATGTCATGTAGACGTGGAGCATGCCATGTAGACGTGGAGCATGCCATGTAGACGTGGAGCATGTCATGTAGACGTGGAGCATACCATGTAGACGTGGAGCATGCCATGTAGACGTGGAGCATGTCATGTAGACGTGGAGCATGCCATGTAGACGTGGAGCATGCCATGTAGACGTGGAGCATGCCATGTAGACGTGGAGCATACCATGTAGACGTGCAGCATACCATGTAGACGTGGAACACGCTACATAGTTAATCCTAGATACAAGTCCAATATATCACCAAGTGTTCATATAGTTATTATAGTTCAGCATACGTCAGCCCAGGAGGACGAAAGTCAGTCAATATGGAACATTCTACAATATAATCTGCAAGGGAGTGCATGTTTTCTCTTTCACAAAGTTGACATTTTGGTGTGTTCGATATTTGGGTTTTGAAAAAACTGCCAAATGCGTCTATATACCAGGCGTAATCTAGACACTATAACATCACAATGCCGAGTTCTTGCTATATTAGTTCTATATGTGAATGTCTCCTCACGATATTTATCATAATGTTTAATGCTACAACTTTCAGGCGTTTGTGAATTTGTTAGGTAACAACATTGCAAAACAGGCATAACAGGGCGGAGACAGGAAACTTTTAAAATACAAAAAAGTTTCGTGGATGTTGATTCAGACAACTTCTTCAAATGGTCAGATGTAACACAAACAAGGAACAACGTTTTCAAGCTCAAGAAGTCACAATGTTGGATTGAAAACAGTAGTTGCTTCTTCACCCACAGGGTTATAACAAAAATCATCAGGACAAATAGGGGGACATGTAATTAACAAGCCGCTGGCTTCCTGTCCTTGTGAGGCCAATAGAATGCTTGTGGCCCTCAGGTAAATATATTAAACAGTTTACGAGCATCGAGACTAGCCAATCAAATGTTATTATTGTTATAAACAATCTCGTAGTGATTCGGAACTCATAAACTGCTTAATAAATGTAAACATAGCCGCGAAAGACTAAGAAAAGATGTACAGGTTCGCAAGCAGTTCCGTAAATGTTTGTTAATCCTGGACCGTGCTTGTAGTCATGTTTTATGTAGGGGAATAATTAAATCAGTCCCCCATTAGCTCAGTTGAGAGCACAAAGTTCTCTAGTGCAACCGAGTTAATTTTGTAATCAGTTTTGGGTTATTGTCTCAGAATGCGTACATATCTAACACCAAATACAAAAAAAAACTCTTCAAATTTCAAATAAATTATATTTATTTTTCAAATTTCATTATAATGAACATATCTTTCGTGATGTTTTTATACTTACATAAATATTAGGCATATTACCAACTACAAATGATAATGTCAATATCATTATTAATGCTAGTTGCAATGTTAGTAATCAGCAATAATATTTTATATAGTAAATAAGGTAGATAGTGTTGAATTATTACGACTTTAAAGCTCTTATAACAAACATAGGGGAAATGACGGAGGGAGTGATGGTACCCAATCATCTGGAACATCCGGGATTGAACCCCCGACCTGCAATGATCCGAGGCCGTCTCTCTACAAACCAGAGTAAGTAGTTTGATAATTAACTTGTATATAAAAATGCAGTTTAGTTAGGTGTTGGGACTATAAGGGCTATCACCCTCAGGAGGGTTATTAAGGCCACCACAATAGCCTACTGACCAGCCAGCAAGTTTATTTTAATCCTGGACTATCTTCAGGACTACAGTACTGATTGGTCAGTAAGCACTTGTTAAGTAAGCCTTAATGACCCTCCAGAGAGAGATCTTAAGCCAGGACTGACGTAAATTTCCTGGTTGACCATGAGGTGTTCTTCTTGGTGGGTAAGGTTGAATGGTGGTCGTGAGTGGGTATAGTTCTGTGGTGATTTTATAAATATGGCTGAGCAGCTGTACTGCGTTGGTATGGTTGTGTGGTGGATATAGACCTGGAGTGAAAGAGAGAATGTTTTAAAATATAAATGTGAAGTGAGGAGCGAGGTATATGTAATTAAATAATAATATTTTATTTAGGAAAAGTACATACATAGATGCAGAGTTATAAACATTCTGATTGATTTATAGATAGAGCTAGTACATACGATACCTAAAGCCACTAGTATGCATAGCGTTTTGGGCAAAGAGGCAAAAGAGAACGGAAAAGAGAGAGAGAGAGAACCCAATAACCAAGTAAATATTATGAGAACACAAGATAGCAGGGAGAGAGTTAGGATAGGATGGGGCTTAAGCCCTACGTGCCTAATCAAGGATAAAGTGGGTATGTGACAGAATTTGGCTGAGCTGGAAAATATATACTGTATGGTGTGGGGGCTGGGTATGGGTTGTATATGGGGGCTGGTGGAGGTGTGGGGGCTGGGTATGGGTTGTATATGGGGGCTGGTGGAGGTGTGGGGGCTGGGTATGGGTTGTATATGGGGGCTGGTGGTGGTGGTGGAGGAGGAGGAGGTGCATAATACGACCTTTGAGAGAACCAGTTGCTGGGTACCGAAGCATATGTCCGACTGGGTATTGGAGCGAGGCTTGGTTTGGGTATTTGGGCGATACTTGGCTTGGGTGGTGGGGCCGGGCCTTGGTTTAGCGGTGGAGCAGCAGCTGATTTGGGTGGTGTGGCTCCAGCTGGGTTTGGTGATGGGGCAGCAGCTGGGTTTGGTGGTGGGGCAGCAGCTGGGTTTGGTGGTGTGGCAGCAGCTGGGTTTGGTGGTGGGGCAGCAGCTGGGCTTGGTGGTGGGCCAGCAGCTGAGCTTGGTGGTGGGCCAGCAGCTGGGCTTGGTGGTGGGCCAGCAGCTGGTGGTGTAGCAGCAGCTGGGCTTAGTGGTGGGGCAGCAGCTGGCTTTGGCGGTAGGGCAGCAGCTGGGCTTGGTGGTAGGGCAGCAGCTGGTTTGGGTGGTGTAGCAGTAGCTGGGTTAGGTGGTGTAGCAGCAGCTGGGTTTGGTGGTGGGACAGCAGCTGGGTTTGGCAGTGGGGCAGCAGCTGGGTTTGGTGGTGGGGCAGCAGCTGGGTTTGGTGGTGGGACAGCAGCTGGGCTTGGTGGTGGGCCAACAGCTGGGTTTGGTGGTGGGCCAGCAGCTGGGTTTGGTGGTGGGCCAGCAGCTGGGTTTGGTGGTGGGCCAGCAGCTGGGTTTGGTGGTGGGGCAGCAGCTGGTTTGGGTGGTGGGACAGCAGCTGGGCTTGTTGGTGGGGCAGCAGCTGGGTTTGGTGGTGGAACAGCAGCTGGGTTAGGTGGTGTAGCAGCAGCTGGGTTTGGTGGTGGGACAGCAGCTGGGTTTGGCAGTGGGGCAGCAGCTGGGTTTGGTGGGGGGCCAGCAGCTGGGCTTGGTGGTGGGACAGCAGCTGGATTTGGTGGGGGGCCAGAAGCTGGGCTTGGTGGTGGGACAGCAGCTGGATTTGGTGGTGGGACAGCAGCTGGGTTTGGCAGTGGGGCAGCAGCTGGGTTAGGGGGTGGGGCAGCAGCTGGGTTAAGGGGTGGGACAGCAGCTGGATTTGGTGGTGGGGCAGCAGCTGGTTTGGGTGGTGTAGCAGCAGCTGGATTAGGTGGTGTAGCAGCAGCTGGGTTTGGTGGTGGGACAGCAGCTGGGTTTGGCAGTGGGGCAGAAGCTGGTTTGGGTGGTGTAGCAGCAGCTGGGTTTGGTGGTGGGACAACAGCTGGGTTTGGCAGTGGGGCAGCAGCTGGGTTTGGTGGTGGGCCAGCAGCTGGGTTTGGTGGTGGGGCAGGTACTGGCTTTGATGGTGGTGGGCCAGCAGCTGGGTTTGGTGGTGGGGCAGGTACTGGCTTTGATGGTGGTGGAGTAGGTGCAGCAGAGAACACAAAGGGAGGAGGGAACACAGGTGGAGGGGGTAAGCCAGGATACGAAGGGAAGACGGGGGCTTGGGGAAAGACTGGCCCAGGAACCCCGGGTGAAGCCGGCCCCCAAGCTTGGGGCTGGACCTGGCCCTCATAGGCCACCTGGGCCATATAGCCATTTTCGTCGGCCGTGTAGGTCACCACCTGGACCCGTCCATCCGGCAGTGCCACCCGGTAGCTCCCGCTTGTCTTCTGGCCCTCACGGGACTCCTGGTGACTGAAGTCCGTGGCACTGGCACCGTCCTGGACCCCATAGTTGTAGTTGTACCTGGCAGGTGTCTGGGGGAAGGGTGTTTATTATTCATGATGGGTAACTATTATTATTGCTGGTTGTAGGGAAAAATATTATTGTTATTCAATCCGTTCTCGCACTTGCTTATAGTCAATATCTTGCTTATGAATAAGTGCATATATGACATACTAATTTATTGCGAATATTTGAGTTTACCTTGAAAAGCTGAATAGAAAACCACAACCTAACCTAGCCTTCTTAGTATGTTAAGATATTACAATTAGTACTGAACCTATACCTATATTTATATTACAGTTTTATAAAAATAAAAAAATAAAATAAAATACTTAAATAAATTGTAAAGTAACTCAGGATATTGTCAAATTTTGTATAAAATCTCTATTGTTTAATAAAACTGAGAGGAAAAGTTAGTGCCTTCATTATTATCATCATTATTACTTAAACTGTTATTATTATTATTTTAATTTTTACTGTTATTATTATTATTATTTAGTGTAAAAACTCTATATTTGAGAAATTCATGCAGGGAATTTACACCATGTCTTTCGCACTTTCCTGAGAGCTTTGTCAAGATCTGAATATGTAATTAGGACGAGACTTACATCTAAACTTCTAATAAGATAAGACGTTCATATGTAAGTCTTGTCCTAATCACATACTGAGACCTTGATAAAGCACTCAGAATGGGCGAAAGACTTGGTGTAAATTCCTAACATAAATTTAAAAAATACACAAGTGTGTGGGGTTTTTATCCTATGTTAATATATCTGTGAGAAGACATTACGAGTACTAGTTATTATTAGTATTAATATTATTCTTATTATTAATATTATTCTTATTATTAATATTATTATTATTACTATTATTATTCAACACGATCAAAGAGAAACTCACATCTGAGTAGATTTCATTAATATTAGAGGCAGTGGACCCGAGTAGCAACACTGCTAGCAGTGCTGCAACCTGTGATAAAGGTATAGATATTATATAAGTTCAGTATACTCATGGTTATACGTAGAGATTAGACATAGCCGAAGCGCTACATATCACATATACTCATCTAACAACCAGCTTACACCCAAGTGTGTTCTGTCGTCTTCAAGACCAAAATTAAACTGTCTCTCATCCTTACTGCCAAAGCCAACCAGTGAGAATGGAGAACTAGATTGCCCAGTTCCTCTTAGCTGGGTAGCACTTCGTATCATCAAACGTTATATGTATATATATATATATATATATATATATATATATATATATATATATATATATATATATATATATATATATATATATGTCGTACCTAGTAGCCAGAATGCACTTTTCGGCCTACTATGCAAGGCCCGATTTGCCTAATAAGCCAAGTTTTCCTGATTTAATATATTTTCTCTAATTTTTTTCTTATGAAATGATAAAGCTACCTATTTCATTATGTATGAGGTCAATTTTTTTTTATTGGAGTTAAAATTAACGTAGATATATGACCGAACCTAACCAACCCTACCTAACCTAACCTAACCTATCTCTACAGGTTAGGTTGGGTTATGTAGCCGAAAAAGTTAGGTTAGGTTAGGTTAGGTAGTCGAAAAACAATTAATTCATAAAAACTTGGCTTATTAGGCAAATCGGGCCTTGCATAGTAGGCTGAGAAGTGAGTTCTGGCTACTAGGTACGACATATATATATATAATAATAATACTAATATAATATATTTTAGATATAATAATAATACTAATACATATATATATATATATATATATATATATATATATATATATATATATATATATATATATATATATATATATATATATATATATATATTAGTATTAGTATTATTATTATATCTAAAATATATTATATTAGTATTATTATTATTATATATATATACACATTTTGGTAGCAGTCTTTCCTGTAGACATATATTATTAAATATGACCGAAAAAGTAAGATTAATAATTCTAACACGAATTTTCTCGATCTTTCTTATGTTTCTTTTCACTGTTGATGGTAATTGAAAAATCAATTCTCCAAAATTCATTTTTATTTCTAGTCTGACGCGACACTTGAACGCATTTCGTACTAACTTATTACATTTTCAAAGACTTTTAGTTTACACACACACAACTATTACCTGCAAACACTAAACAGAGTTCTTACTTATGCTATGATTTGTATATATATATATATATATATATATATATATATATATATATATATATATATATATATATATATATTCAACACTGGTTACTAAATCAGTGTTGAAGTGACGGTGTGTTGTTCTGGGTGACCCCTAACAATTCACAGTTAGTTGTGCTTAACTAACCAAAGGACAATTTAGGACTCATTACTGACATACTTTCTAAAAACATATTTACCCTCATGTACATCCTCTCTGACCAGGACCCGAGCACTGCTGCGTGGAGGCCAACACACCGCCTTATATACGTGTGTGTGTGTGTGTGTATGTGTTTGTAATTGCCTTAAGTGTAATTGCCTAAGTTGTAGTTGCCAGGACGAGAGCTGTACGTGTTCGTGATGTTGCGTCTCTGCTGTAATCTCTCTAATTGAAGCTTTGAGGTTAACGATGGTTTTAGTATTGTGTGTGTATTTACTATTTGTGCCTGCAGGTTTGAGCTCTCGGTCTCCGCCTTTCTTACCGTCGGTTATCTTGAGATGACTTCGGGGCTTTAGTGTCCCCGCGGCCCGGTCCTCGACCAGGCCTCCACCCCCAGGAAGCAGCCCGTGACAGCTGACTAACACCCAGGTACCTATTTACTGCTAGGTAACAGGGGCATAGGATGAAAGAAACTCTGCCCATTTGTTTCTGCCTCGTGCAGGAATCGAACCCTCGCCACAGAATTACGAGTCCTGCGCGCTATCCACCAGGCTACGAGGCCCCTCGTGCGAGGTTGTGTAATGTACTGACTCCCGATCTGTGTTTCTCTATCATTCCTAATACTGTATATATTTTTCTGTCTGTAGCAGCTGTTTAACTCAAGGGCATCTATTTATTACTAAGTGAACAGAGGCACAGGTGAAAGAAACTGCCCCATTTATTTCATGGGCAGATTTATTTAAACTGATCCCAGAGGGTGTGTGTATATGTATATGCGTGCGAGTGTGTGTTTAATATTTGTATTTACTATGTGTGTCTGCAGAATATCGCTATTAGCTCTTGGACCCCGCCTTTCTAACCAATCTATTTTTCCTGTATTACGTCTACTATATATTTCTCTCAACCACACACACACACACATCCCCAGGAAGCAGCCCGTAGCAGCAGTCTAATTCCCAGGTACTTATTTACTGCTAGGTAAACAGGGGCATCAGTTCACCAGTTCAGGTGAAAGAAACTCTGACCATTTGTTTCCGTCTCGTCCGGGAATCGAACCCCGAGCTCTTAGGGACTTCGACCCCAGAGCACTGTCCACTCAGCCGCATGGCTCCCTGTGTGTATGTTTAAAACTGCACCGAATTTAAAACTACACCAAATTTTCTAATATAATAAATAACAGGATTTTGGATAAATTTATTTGAAATAAAACAATATTATAACTTATTTGTACATAGAAAATAAAAATAACTAATTAGTATATAAAAATTTATTAAAATTGCTCGTAATTATAGAAACTATTGCATATTAAACATTTATTTATTTATTTATGTATTTATTATTTTTATATATACAAGAAGGTACATAGGGTTTATGAGAGTACATAACATTGATGTTTTTACATTCTTGTAAAACCACTAACACGCCTAGCGTTCCGCAAAGGTTCTTTATCTAAAAGATAATTTTAAGTAGATAATTTGTAGCAAAATTTAAAGAATATTAATAAGTACATTGTAAGAAAATTTGCAGAATATTAATTGAGACATTGTAAGAAAATTTGAAGGATATTAATAGGTACATTGTAGCAAAATTTGCATTCAACAAAACAACTATAAGTTGACAGGCATGATTACAATGGTAAAGTTGCATGTCTTAGACACATATTTAGGGGGATAAGATACAGTGCGAGTTTAAAGCACTAGGTAGAAACTATGAGGATGAAATTAGGTACTTTTTGGTTTTATTTTTCAATAAGGCAAAGGTCGGACAGCTATTTAATGCGATAGGGAGTGAGTTCCATAGCCTAGGGCCCTTTATTTGCATGGAGTGTTTACACTGATTAAGTTTGACTCTGGGGATATCAAACATATATTTATTTCTGGTGTAGGGATCATGGGTTCTATTACATCTGTCAATGAAGAGTTTCAGATCAGGATTTGCATTTAGGAATAAGGTTTTGTACATGTAAATAGCACAAGAGAATGTATGGAGTGAGTTTATGTTTAGCATGTTTAGGGATTTAAACAGAGTGGCTGAGTGTTGTCTGAAAATAGAGTTAGTTATTGTTCTGATAGCAGATTTGGACTGGGTGATGATGGGCTTGAGGTAATTTGCAGTAGTTGAACCCCATGCACAGATACCGTATATTAGATATTAGATAGTGATAGATTAGTGTGTGGTATAATGAGAGGAGAGCAGAGTGTGGAACATAATATCTGATTTTAGAGAATATACCAAGAGTTTTTGAGACTTTTTTGGTTATGTGTTGTATGTGGGTGCTGAAGTTGAGTCTCTTATCTAAGTATAGACCAAGGAACTTTCCATCATTTTTATTACTAATGTTTACATTGGCTATCATCTGAAGCTGAATTTCATTTGATGATTTGCTTCCAAATAAGATGTAGTAGGTCTTTCCTATATTTAGTGTGAGATTGTTGGTTGATATCCATAAGTGGACTTTTTTAATTCATTATTCACAACATTATTTAATGTGTGTGTGGGTTGGGGTCTGAGAAGATGAGGGTAGTATTATTTGCTGACGATATCGTCAGCAAATAATATAGGTTTAAGAATGTTAGAAACATTTGGCAGATCATTGATGTATATAAGAATTAGGAGAGGTCCTAGGACAGTAACTAGCATAGCATCCCTTAGCAAATGTTGCAACTATAGTATATCCCCATTACAACCCTTAACATGCATTGTAAGATATCAGGTTATCTTAGGAATTATTTCAAAATTCCCGCCATAAATTTCCCGCCCGAGGGTGCCAGATGTGGGTAGAAACGCATTTATATATTTATTTATTTATAAGAAGGTACATTGGGTTTATTATAGTACAAAGACTTGAAGTTTTACATTCTTGTAAAGCCAGTAGCACGCATAGCGTTCCGGGCAGATCCTAAATCTAACATATAATTTTAAGACGTTAATTTCTAGCAAAATTAAAAAAAAAAAATGTTTACAGGTCCATTGTAAGAAAGTATAAAAGTACATTCTAAGAAGATATAAAAATGCATTGTAAGAAAGTATGAAAAAATATATTGTATAAGAAATTTGACAGAAAAAAAGTAGGTATATTTAAGTAAATTTAAGTTTTATCTATTAAATATACATCCTAAATTTTCCAAAAGTATATAATTTGGAGGATCCGTAAATATAAGTACGCTAGTACACTTACATATTCAGTGATGAAAAAAAGTGCGTTAAAAGTAGTTGTATAAATTATCAGCTAATAATTGGAAACCCAAGACACTAAGGAAATTGAATACTTAGAAAATGTAGTTGTGGAGTATTGGAACACCAGTGCAAATGTAAACAAACCCAGGAGGCACTAGCAACTGTACTGGCGGAGTGTCGGTGCGGAAGGACGTCTGCCCTGTAGCAGTGATTCAGGTACCTGGTTGATACCTGGTTGATGGGGTTCTGGGAGTTCCTCTACTCCCCAAGGGGGGGGGGGTAGAAATAGCCTAAGCTACTCTATCCCTTTGAGATGTATTTCTTTCTTATCTCAATAAACATACATGAACTTGAATTGAATCTACTGCCCAAGCCCGGCCCGAGGCCAGGCTTGACTTCATGGAGCGGCCCGCAGGCTCATACCCACCACAGCCCAGTTGGTCCGGCACTCCTTGGAGGAAACTATCTAGTTTCCTCTTGAAGATGTCCACGGTTGTTCCGGCAATATTTCTTATAGTCGCTGGGAGGACGTTGAACAACCGCGGACCTCTGATGTTTATACAGTGTTCTCTGATTGTGCCTATGGCACCTCTGCTCTTCACTGGACCTCTGATGTTTATACAGTGTTCTCTGATTGTGCCTATGGCACCTCTGCTCTTCACTGGACCTCTGATGTTTATACAGTGTTCTCTGATTGTGCCTATGGCACCTCTGCTCTTCACTGGTTCTATTCTATTTAACAGTCTCCGTGGTGTAGTGGTCACGGGAGACATCTCCCGTCACGCAGGGTGCAGTCGCACCTCCACAGATCTCCAGTATCAGCTCTTGATACTGGTAATGGCTCCAAACGGCCACCACTTACGGGCTATTCATGCCCGTGCCACCTTCTGGGTGGCTTAATCTTCATCAATCATCATCGGTGTAGTGGTAAGACACTCGCCTGGCGTTCCGCGAGCGCTTTGTCATGGGTTCGTATCCTGGCCGGGGAGGATTTACTGGGCGCAAATCCTTAACTGTAGCCTCTGTTTAACTCAACAGTAAAATGTGTACTTGGTTGTAACAACGATTCTTCGCGGCGGGGATCGTATTCCAGGGACCTGCCCGAAACGCTACGCGTACTAGTGGCTCTACAACCATGTAACAACTCTTGTATATATCTCAAAAAAAAAATCTGCATTTTCTTCCATATCGTTCACTCCAGTACGTTGTCAAGGTAAACATTGAAGATGTCTTGATCGAATTCCCTAACCTTCAATCTGCTTTAATCAGTCTCCTGAAACTGATTAAACTGAGCCCCTGAAACTCCTGATGCCTACTACTACTAATCTGTCTTCAAGTACAGTATACTGATTTTCATTCGGCTGTTGTGGTAATAATATTGGAGCTGTCAGTCTGTTGTCATCAATGTTACCTTGCAATTTGGGGGATTTGCATGTGCAACACTGGGGGGTTTAATTTCAAAGTTTTCTCAATATATTCTGCAATTTCAGTTGAAGTTAATTTATACCTAATCCAATACAAGTTGTATTTGCCTGCTTAAGGAAATAAGTATTGCATTTTCTTGACAAATTTACTGTTGTAAATTTTTAATATTCTCTGATTAATATTAATATTAACATTAAGTTAAATAACTAAGAATCTCTTCCCTCGCTACGGTGTAAATACAGTAATCCCCACATCAACCCCCAAACAAATGTTGCAAATAAAGTAATCCCTCAGATTAACCCCAAACAGATGTTGCAAATGCAGTAATCTCCTACAGTAACCCGTTAACGTTGCTAATCTAGTAATCACCGCAGAATTCTATAATATTAATGCTGAGATATAGGATTGAGAAAATCTTGGGAATTTATATTTCTTTATTATATATTATACGGACTAATGAATTTGCTACATAATTGTTAAATTAATATATATATATATATATATATATATATATATATATATATATATATATATATATATATATATATATATATATATATATATATATATACCTCTAGCTGGAAGAAGGGGGACCCATAGCCTCGGAGGAAACCACGCATAACGCATTAGAGGGAATGTTTAGATCCCCTCCAATACAGTTTCTGTGTGCTTTTCTCCTACCACCCCCTTCCTTTTTTATTTTTTGTGCTTTATTATGCATTTGATGGTTACAAGATATACATGGGTTGATACAAAAATAATAATGCAAAAAGGTGCTTAAAGGTTATGGATCTCTTGAAAAACACAACAATGGGAAACATTGATGAATGTCACAGACGGGTTCGATCATTGTTGCAAGTCAAACACTTCTTCGAATTCCTCTGATATATATAACAATATTATTTTAGGTGACAACATAGTTGAAACATAAGGTTTTTCCAGCTTGGTGGTTGAGTGAGAGTAACAGGGTGACAGCGGCAGGGTGACAGTAGCAAGGTGACAGTGGAAGGGTGAGATTGTATGGATTAAGGCACTTGGAAAAGGTATTCTAGGTTGTGTAAATGTTTATTGATAACGAGGGAAGGGGAAAGGGTTGTAAGGGGGTGGGGCTGGCTGGAACGGGGGTGGGGCTGACTGGAAGGGGGGTGGGGCTGGCTGGTAGGGGGTTGGGGCTGGCTGGTAGGGAGGTGGCCCAGGGTAGACAGCCTCCCCCTGAAAGTCCACCTGAGCTACGAAGCCATTCTCGTCGGCCGTGTACGTCACAATCTGGACCCGTCCGTCCGGAAGAGCAATGTGGTACCGCCCGGCCGTGTTGGCCCCGTCGCGGGACTCCTGCAGGGCGTAGTTGTTGGCCGTGTGTTGGTCTACGACGCCGTAGTTATACTCGTACTTAGGAGGAACCTGGGGGAGGAAAATAATGGCATATAATTGTATAAATATGACCAGGATTGACACTGTCACTTGTTTGAAAAACTTGATGGCACAAACATGGACCCGTCAACTTACGTCTGGATATGTCTCAGGAAGCTGTGATGACCCAGCGCCGACCAACACCACCAACACCGCTACCTGAAACCACAATTTACAAATTAATTAATAATTAAAACTTGTATCCACACAAAATACATTTTAAATATAACACAGTGGAGTATTGGAAGGCATTCAACGTATATAAAACCACTAATCTGCAGTGTTTC
>NC_091195.1:19818678-19938678 GCF_040958095.1 Procambarus clarkii
ATATTGGTACTTTCTGGTGGTCCATCACTTCATATTGGTACTTTCTGGTGGTCCATCACTACATATTGGTACTCTCTGGTGGTCCATCACTACATATTGGTACTCTCTGGTGGTCCATCACTACATATTGGTACTTTCTGGTGGTCCATCACTACATATTGGTACTCTCTGGTGGTCCATCACTACATATTGGTACTTTCTGGTGGTCCATCACTTCATATTGGTACTTTCTGGTGGTCCATCACTACATATTGGTACTCTCTGGTGGTCCATCACTACATATTGGTACTCTCTGGTGGTCCATCACTACATATTGGTACTTTCTGGTGGTCCATCACTACATATTGGTACTCTCTGGTGGTCCATCACTACATATTGGTACTTTCTGGTGGTCCATCACTACATATTGGTACTTTCTGGTGGTCCATCACTACATATTGGTACTTTCTGGTGGTCCATCACTACATATTGGTACTTTCTGGTGGTCCATCACTACATATTGGTACTCTCTGGTGGTCCATCACTACATATTGGTACTTTCTGGTGGTCCATCACTACATATTGGTACTTTCTGGTGGTCCATCACTTCATATTGGTACTTTCTGGTGGTCCGTCACTACATATTGGTACTTTCTGGTGGTCCATCACTACATATTGGTACTTTCTGGTGGTCCATCACTACATATTGGTACTTTCTGGTGGTCCATCACTACATATTGGTACTTTCTGGTGGTCCATCACTACATATTGGTACTTTCTGGTGGTCCATCACTTCATATTGGTACTTTCTGGTGGTCCATCACTTCATATTGGTACTTTCTGGTGGTCCATCACTTCATATTGGTACTTTCTGGTGGTCCGTCACTTCATATTGGTACTTTCTGGTGGTCCATCACTACATATTGGTACTTTCTGGTGGTCCATCACTTCATATTGGTACTTTCTGGTGGTCCATCACTTCATATTGGTACTTTCTGGTGGTCCGTCACTTCATATTGGTACTTTCTGGTGGTCCATCACTACATATTGGTACTTTCTGGTGGTCCATCACTACATATTGGTACTTTCTGGTGGTCCGTCACTTCATATTGGTACTTTCTGGTGGTCCATCACTTCATATTGGTACTTTCTGGTGGTCCGTCACTTCATATTGGTACTTTCTGGTGGTCCATCACTTCATATTGGTACTTTCTGGTGGTCCGTCACTACATATTGGTACTTTCTGGTGGTCCATCACTACATATTGGTACTTTCTGGTGGTCCATCACTTCATATTGGTACTTTCTGGTGGTCCATCACTTCATATTGGTACTTTCTGGTGGTCCATCACTTCATATTGGTACTTTCTGGTGGTCCGTCACTTCATATTGGTACTTTCTGGTGGTCCATCACTACATATTGGTACTTTCTGGTGGTCCATCACTTCATATTGGTACTTTCTGGTGGTCCATCACTTCATATTGGTACTTTCTGGTGGTCCGTCACTTCATATTGGTACTTTCTGGTGGTCCATCACTACATATTGGTACTTTCTGGTGGTCCATCACTACATATTGGTACTTTCTGGTGGTCCGTCACTTCATATTGGTACTTTCTGGTGGTCCATCACTTCATATTGGTACTTTCTGGTGGTCCGTCACTTCATATTGGTACTTTCTGGTGGTCCATCACTTCATATTGGTACTTTCTGGTGGTCCGTCACTACATATTGGTACTTTCTGGTGGTCCATCACTACATATTGGTACTTTCTGGTGGTCCATCACTACATATTGGTACTTTCTGGTGGTCCATCACTACATATTGGTACTTTCTGGTGGTCCATCACTTCATATTGGTACTTTCTGGTGGTCCGTCACTACATATTGGTACTTTCTGGTGGTCCATCACTTCATATTGGTACTTTCTGGTGGTCCATCACTTCATATTGGTACTTTCTGGTGGTCCGTCACTTCATATTGGTACTTTCTGGTGGTCCGTCACTACATATTGGTACTTTCTGGTGGTCCATCACTTCATATTGGTACTTTCTGGTGGTCCATCACTTCATATTGGTGCTTTCTGGTGGTCCATCACTACATATTGGTACTCTCTGGTGGTCCATCACTACATATTGGTACTCTCTGGTGGTCCATCACTACATATTGGTGCTTTCTGGTGGTCCATCACTACATATTGGTACTCTCTGGTGGTCCATCACTACATATTGGTGCTTTCTGGTGGTCCGTCACTACATATTGGTACTCTCTGGTGGCCCGTCACTACATATTGGTGCTTTCTGGTGGTCCATCACTACATATTGGTACTCTCTGGTGGTCCATCACTACATATTGGTGCTTTCTGGTGGTCCATCACTACATATTGGTGCTTTCTGGTGGTCCGTCACTACATATTGGTGCTTTCTGGTGGTCCGTCACTACATATTGGTACTTTCTGGTGGTCCATCACTACATATTGGTACTTTCTGGTGGTCCATCACTACATATTGGTACTTTCTGGTGGTCCGTCACTACATATTGGTACTCTCTGGTGGTCCATCACTACATATTGGTACTCTCTGGTGGTCCATCACTACATATTGGTACTCTCTGGTGGTCCATCACTACATATTGGTACTCTCTGGTGGTCCATCACTACATATTGGTACTCTCTGGTGGTCCATCACTACATATTGGTGCTTTCTGGTGGTCCGTCACTACATATTGGTACTCTCTGGTGGTCCATCACTACATATTGGTACTTTCTGGTGGTCCATCACTACATATTGGTACTTTCTGGTGGTCCGTCACTACATATTGGTACTCTCTGGTGGTCCATCACTACATATTGGTACTTTCTGGTGGTCCATCACTACATATTGGTACTTTCTGGTGGTCCGTCACTACATATTGGTACTTTCTGGTGGTCCATCACTTCATATTGGTACTCTCTGGTGGTCCATCACTACATATTGGTACTCTCTGGTGGTCCATCACTACATATTGGTACTTTCTGGTGGTCCATCACTACATATTGGTACTCTCTGGTGGTCCATCACTACATATTGGTACTTTCTGGTGGTCCATCACTACATATTGGTACTTTCTGGTGGTCCATCACTACATATTGGTACTTTCTGGTGGTCCATCACTACATATTGGTACTTTCTGGTGGTCCATCACTACATATTGGTACTTTCTGGTGGTCCATCACTACATATTGGTACTTTCTGGTGGTCCGTCACTACATATTGGTACTCTCTGGTGGTCCATCACTTCATATTGGTACTTTCTGGTGGTCCATCACTACATATTGGTACTTTCTGGTGGTCCATCACTACATATTGGTACTTTCTGGTGGTCCATCACTACATATTGGTACTTTCTGGTAGTCCATCACTACATATTGGTACTCTCTGGTGGTCCATCACTACATATTGGTACTTTCTGGTGGTCCATCACTACATATTGGTACTCTCTGGTGGTCCATCACTACATATTGGTACTTTCTGGTGGTCCATCACTACATATTGGTACTTTCTGGTGGTCCATCACTACATATTGGTACTCTCTGGTGGTCCATCACTACATATTGGTACTTTCTGGTGGTCCATCACTACATATTGGTACTCTCTGGTGGTCCATCACTACATATTGGTACTTTCTGGTGGTCCATCACTACATATTGGTACTCTCTGGTGGTCCATCACTACATATTGGTACTTTCTGGTGGTCCATCACTACATATTGGTACTTTCTGGTGGTCCATCACTACATATTGGTACTTTCTGGTGGTCCATCACTACATATTGGTGCCGTCCACCAAATAGTTTTTGTAATCATTTTAATTTTAGAAGGATAGGCCGCGCATTTATAAACGTTATGTCACTCAAAGATTTATTTAAAAATGGTTGTGAACCGTGTATTTAAAAACTGGAATTTTCGCATATATAAATAAATTTTATTATAAATTAGAATTATCAGTTTAGGTAAGCCGATGTTAGGCTAGGTTAGGTGTTTAATTGCTGTTCGAAATTATTTGCATATGCAGAACGTTAATGAGGCATTGATGGAGGTAATTATTCCAACCCGTCCTCGACTCAAGTCCATTACATCCAGCGGTCGACCCCACAGACGCATTCATAAATTTTAATATGCTGTTCATTCAAAACGGGAATTTTCTCAAGTATAAATTAATATTATAATATATTAGCATATTGTGTATATATAGGCATAGGTTAGGTTAGGTTAGGTTAGGTTAGGTTAGGTTAGGTTAGGTTAGGTTAGGTGTTTAGGTTCTGTTGGCGATTATTTGTATTTGTAGTACGTGGGTGAAGCATTTATAGCATTATGATTCGAACAAAATTCGTCAGTGAAACACTTGTTTCGGATATGTTCGAACATCAGCAGTTGTGAGTCGTGTGTAAACCGCTTTTCATTCATAAACAGGGGGTTTGGCGGGTGCGTGGCATCACTTTTGGATCTTTGTTTGGAGGACGGGCTGAATTATTCGAACATAGGAAGCGAGCGAAGCCCTCTTCGAAAACAATTCATACATCTGTTGTGAGTCGCGTGTAAAGAGTGTTTGAGTTATAGAGGATATGAATGTTGTTGTTGTTTAAGATTCGGTACTTGGAACAAAAAGTTACAAGTAGCACTGGCTATGGTGAGCCCGTAGTTTGAGGATATGGAGGGGTGGAGTAACAAACATTTGTCTAGTGTTCATGAGGAGGGCTGTTACAAATGACTTAAACTGATACCCCGCGTACTGCAAATTCAAATTGCAAACAGTCCTTTGCACTTAGGAGCAAACCACCTAACATAACCTAACCTAACCTAACCTAACCAAACCTAACCTAACCTAATCAAACCTAACCTAACCTAACCAAACCTAACCTAACCTAATCAAACCTAACCTAACCTAACCAAACCTAACCTAACCAAACCTAACCAAACCTAACCAAACCTAACCTAACTAAACCTAACCTAACCTAACCTCACCTAACCTAACCTAACCTAACCAAACCAAACCTAACCAAACCTAATCAAACCTAACCTAACCTAACCAAACCTAACCTAACCTAACCAAACCTAACCAAACCTAACCTAACCTAACCTAACCAAACCTAACCAAACCTAACCTAACCTAACCTAACCAAACCAAACCTAACCAAACCTAATCAAACCTAACCAAACCTAACCAAACCTAACCTAACCTAACCTAACCTAACCTAACCTAACCAAACCTAACCTAACCAAACCTAACCTAACCTAACCTAACCTAACGAAACCTAACCTAACCTAACCAAACCTAACCTAACCTAACCAAACCTAACCTAACCTAACCTAACCTAACCTAACCTAACCTAACCTAACCTAACCTAACCAAACCTAACCTAACCTAACCTAACCAAACCTAACCTAACCTAACCTAACGAAACCTAACCTAACATAACCTAACCTAACCTAACCTAACCTAACCTAACCTAACCAAACCTAACCTAACCTAACCTAACCAAACCTAACCTAACCTAACCTAACCAAACCTAACCTAACCTAACCTAACGAAACCTAACCTAACATAACCTAACCTAACCTAACCTAACCTAACCTAACGAAACCTAACCTAACCTAACCTAACCTAACCTAACCTAACCTAACCTAACCAAACCTAACCTAACCTAACCTAACCAAACCTAACCTAACCTAACCTAACCAAACCTAACCTAACCTAACCTAACCAAACCTAACCTAACCTAACCTAACGAAACCTAACCTAACCTAACCAAACCTAACCTAACCTAACCTAACGAAACCTAACCTAACCTAACCTAACCAAACCTAACCTAACCTAACCTAAGTCTAGGCCTAAATGTTCACGAACTTAGAATATACATTAATGTTAATCTATATTTGAGAAAACACTATTTTTTGGCAATACAAAATGTTAAAATTTACAAATTTAAACTAATTAAATTTTAACATTTTGTATTGCCATTTATTAAAAATTTGAGGTCGGTTGTAGCTTGGACGAGGATGAGTCGACGCCATCTTGAGGTTATCTTGAGATGATTTCGGGGTTTAGTGTCCCCGCGGCCCGGTCCTCGACCAGGCCTCCACCCCCAGGAAGCTGCCCGTGAAAGCTGACTAACTCCCAGGTACCTATTTACTGCTAGGTAACAGGGGGCATCAGGGTGAAAGAAACTCTGCCCATTGTTTCTCTCCGGCGCCCGGGATCGAACCGGGGACCACAGGATCACGCGTCCAGTGTTCTGTCCGCTCAGCCACCGGCTCCCCTTGGACACAAGCAGTGCGTTGAATAAACATGTGTGTAAATACTTGTTACACACCTGTTATGGGGGTAGGAACGAACCCAAGCCACTGACCTAGCCAACCATCAAATAGAAAACGTAAATATTTATAAGCTGCAATTTTTCATAGTACCCCATTATTTTGTACACTGGGGACCATAATGTACAAAATAAGATGATATTAGTCGAGTGAACGGGATGAGGTGATCCCGCGTCTCCTCAGCACATTAAGTCATGCTAATATAAAAAAATGGTTACTGGATACAAGTAACTGGATACATAAATATGTAACTGGATTTTCTGTTTACATAAAAACGCTCATTTCACGACTGAAGGCGTTGTTAAGTATGTGATTATCTCTGCCTGGATGTTAGAGATTCCATCACTGAGATGATGGTAGGCGAGAGTTAAGGCAGTGTCTGCTCCCGGACGCAGGTTCGAGTACTCGTCACGGCCCTTGTGGATTTGTTCATTAGGCTAGAGTGTCTTAAGGTGTCGTTAGGTACGCTGGTACAGTACTTGTCAGGTAATTAACTGTCGTTTAAAATGAACTATAGTTAGTGCTTCAGAGGAGAAGGATTTCTGAACTGCCATTGATTGTAGTTTGTTTTCCTTTGAGAACTTTATTCATTTCTTCCAGAGAACCCTTTCAACCCTCTTCCTTTAAGTAGTCTACTTCTTCCTTGTATTAGCAAGTTATTGGGTTCTACATTATAGGCCTAAAAGTTTGGCCTCTTTAAATGCTTTTAGTAAAGTGACTTTATTTTGACTGGTGCTTTATCTGCACTTGCTGTCCGAGGCTTGAGTTATGCTTGCAGTAAGTAAAGTCAGAATCAGAGGCTTTACTTAGTGACTGAAGGATATCACTGGGTTTACTTAGTGACTGAAGGATATCACTGGGTATACAAGGGTGGCATTATTGTATTTCTTCCTGTTGATGTTTAATGTCCTGTTGATGTTCAGTGTTCTGTTAATGTCCTGTACAATTTCACGTATCCTCAGGTATCAAAATTATAACTTCCATTTAATGGTACAAACTTTATTGCATGAAACAACCTATAAATATATATATATATATATATATATATATATATATATATATATATATATATATATATATATATATATATGCGAACAAGCCTGAATGGTCCCCAGGACAATATGCAACTGATATATATATATAATATATATATATATATATATATATATATATATATATATATATATATATATATATATATATATATATATATATATATATATATACCAACTTATATGTGACTTTAACCAATCACCTGACCAATGACATCATCACCAACATGCGGGTAGATTAGGAGTAGATGGTAGGTAGATTGAGAGGCAGCAGGGTAGATTTATTGTAGTTGAGAGGTAGATTGATAAATGATAGTAGATGCCAGATATATTGTTAGTATTTAGCAGGTAGAATGAGAGTAGATGGCAGGTATATTGTTAGTATGCGGGAGGTAGATTGATAGTAGATGGCAGGTTAGTATATGAAGATAGACTGATAGCAGTTAGCAAGGAATTTTTATAGTAGATGACAGGTAGAATGTGAACACAAGCCAGGTAGATTAAGATTATGTTACAGGTAGAATTAGAGTAGATGGCATTTAGATTGAGAGTAAATGGCAGGTAGAATGATAGTCGATTATGGATGGTAGAGTGAGAGTAGATGGACGGTAGAGTGAGAGTAGATGAGTGGTAGAGTGAGAGTAGAAGACAGGTAGAGTGAGAGTAGATGGGCGATAGAGTGAGAGTAGATGGATGGTAGAGTGAGAGTAGATGAACGGTAGAGTGAGAGTAGATGGGCGGTAGAGTGAGAGTAGATGGGCGGTAGAGTGAGAGTAGATGGGCGGTAGAATGAGAGTAGATGGGCGGTAGAGTGAGAGTAGATGGGCGATAGAGTGAGAGTAGATGGGCGGTAGAATGAGAGTAGATGGGCGGTAGAGTGAGAGTAGATGAGCGGTAGAGTGAGAGTAGATGGGCGGTAGAATGAGAGTAGATGGGCGGTAGAGTGAGAGTAGATGAACGGTAGAATGAGAGTAGATGGGCGGTAGAGTGAGAGTAGATGAACGGTAGAGTGAGAGGACGTGAGTGTACAGGAAGAGCACAGGTTGTATGGGTCAGAGGTACGGGAGAGTGAGGGAGTGTAGCCGTGGTAGCTAAGGATAGAAAGGATAGGGGGATGGGTTGTACGGTCCATATGGAATAGGTTGTGGACCGTACCAGGCAGGAGCGTAAGGCAGGGGCTGGTATGGTGGTGGTGGTGGTGGTGGTGGTGGTGGTGGTGGCGGCGGAGGCTGGTAGGCTGGTGGAGGAGGCTGGTAGGCTGGTGGCGGAGGCTGGTAGGCTGGTGGAGGAGGCTGGTAGGCTGGTGGAGGAGGCTGGTAGGCTGGTGGAGGAGGCTGGTAGGCTGGTGGTGGGGGCGGGTAGGGAGCCGGCTGGTAGGGTGGAGCTCCCCACGGGTAAGGGGCCGGCGAGGGGTAGATAGACTCCCCTTGGTAATCTACCTGCGCCATATACCCATTATCATCAGCCGTGTAAGTTACCACCTGAAGGCGGCCATCCGGCAGCGACACGTAGTATCGGCCGGCTGTGTTGGCGCCGTCCCGGGACTCCTGGAGGCCAAAGTTGTTAGCGGTGAGGCCGTCTACGATCCCGTAGTTGAAGTCGTACTTGGGGTAAGCCTGCAGGAGGAGGATCTGATCTTAAAGCACGCATCATTGTCAATCTCACAACCTTCCAATAGCATCAGTAATTACGAGAAAGCTATAAGACATTACGACTATACAGCACTTGGGAGAATTGTGAGGATATGGAACTGGGAGAGGGGGAACTGAGGAAAAGTACTGTGCTTAACCAATTGGACCGTCAGGGATCGAACGCCGACTTGCAAAGGAGCGAGGCCGTCGCTATATCAACCAATCCAAGTAGTTAAGACAGTAAACTAACTTCATATGAACTTACATCAGGGTAAGTGGTGGGGGGGTCCGCGCAGAGGGCGCTCACCACTACCACACACAGCAGCGCCACCTGCAGGAGGAACCAATCATAATAATATCAATACTTCTTTAACTGATAGGAAATGTATATGTTTATCTCTCAGAATGTTCGGTAATGCGTTTATTGTTTGTGATGTGTGTCTATGTATGTATTAACACGATGTACTGAACGGGGTGAGAATAGCTTGAGCTACCTCATCCCTTAGTGTGTATTTGACCTCAATAAACTTATTTCAATTCCTTTAACTGATGCTTTTAAAATTACAGTATACTGGTGATTTAATCTGAAATTTAGAATCTAAACTGTACTCTTAAAATCTAAATTTTAAACTCAAATCCGATGCAGTATTGATACTTGATCATAACAGTGTAATGGATCAATGCTTGCATACTTTATTTGTTTGTGGAGGAAACTTACCTTAGGAGACATGCTGTTGGTATAGAGGTGTCAGGCGACTGATGACCTGACGGCATCTCTCCTCCCTTATATACTCTGGCCGATGTTGACATATGATGTCACGGCAGAGTAGCTGCAATCACCCGATCATCCGATCCGAGTTCTTCATCGTTGAAGTGATCCGTGATTGCATGTAGCATCAGAGTTGCACATTATGCAATGATGCGACGGCAATTTTCCTAAGTTATACCTGTTTACTAAAAAAAATTTTACAAATTAGCGAGGGGTAACTTTTGCTTTCATGCGTGTTTTTGGAGGTTGTGGAGCCTTAGCTCTTGAACGTTGCCGTGAAAGCAAGATAAATCCTTTATGGGATTATGTAAATTTAAAACAATTTAAAAAAAACATAAGCGATTATTCATATAAGACTGGATAAGACACTTCCAACTCTTGATAAATATCAAAATTAGGCAGATTTCAAGTATGTCTCAATCAATATACGCTTTTTGAAAGTGCAAATGTTTTAATGGCATGAATTCATAAAAAAAATACTTTAATTAGGAAATTTAGCCAATCCCAGAATGAAATAAGTCCTTCAAAATTCCGACTTTTAGGATCTATGCTAAATATAAGCCTACAACCCATTCTCTTCACGTAACCAGCGTACAATATATGTTGTTTTACCATATCGTTATTTTCTGTCACATATGTACTTATTTATAAGCGAAATAGTGACTATAGGCAATAAGTCATATATGTGCTGTCTAGTGCGAGAGCAGGTTGCCTTTCTGTCACTACTGATGCTATGAACAGGCGAGGCAAGGCAATTATGAGGAGAAAATGCTAAGCCAGCATGACTATATAACACTTGGGAGGAACAAGAAGTCAAGGAGCTGGAACAAGAGGTCAAGGAGCTGGAACAAGAGGTCAAGGAGCTGGAACAAGAGGTCAAGGAGCTGGAACAAGAGGTCAAGGAGCTGGAGTAAGAGGTCAAGGAGCTGGAACAAGAGGTCAAGGAGCTGGAACAAGAGGTCAAGGAGCTGGAACAAGAGGTCAAGGAGCTGGAACAAGAGGTCAAGGAGCTGGAACAAGAAGTCAAGGAGCTGGAACAAGAGGTCAAGGAGCTGGAACAAGAAGTCAAGGAGCTGGAACAAGAGGTCAAGGAGCTGGAACAAGAGGTCAAAGAGCTGGAACAAGAGGTCAAGGAGCTGGAGTAAGAGGTCAAGGAGCTGGAACAAGAGGTCAAGGAGCTGGAACAAGAGGTCAAGGCGCTGGAATAAGAGGTCAAGGAGCTGGAACAAGAGGTCAAGGAGCTGGAACAAGAGGTCAAGGAGCTGGAACAAGAGGTCAAGGAGCTGGAGTAAGAGGTCAAGGAGCTGGAGTAAGAGGTCAAGGAGCTGGAACAAGAGGTCAAGGAGCTGGAACAAGAGGTCAAGGAGCTGGAACCTATAGGATCACCTGGGGATCGGACGCCGACCCTACAGGAAGCGAGTTCTTCGCTGTGCCGTCCAGCCCGAGTGGATGGGCGTGTGTCGTATATGGTAAAGTGTGCAACATGAAGATGATGAGTCACAATAACGAGGCTGAAGATATGATGACCAAGCGAAACATCGGAAGGTGGAGAAGCGACGACGTTTCGGTCCATCCTGGACCATTATCAAGTTGTGTGAGACTTGATAATGGTCCAGGACGGACCGAAACGTCGTCGCTTCTTCATCTTCTGATATGTGGTTCAATCGACTCAAGTCCATTCCATCCAGCGGTCGACCCCACAGACGCATTCATAAATTTTTACATACTGTTCACTCAAAACGGGAATTTTCTTAAATATAATTTAATATTCTAATATATTAGCATATTGTGCATATATAGCCATAGGTTAGGTTAGGTGTTTAGGTTCTGTTGGCGATTATTTGTATTTGTAGTACGTGGGTGAAGCATTTACAGCGTTGTGGTTCGAACACCAGTCGTCAGTGAAGCACTTGTTCCGGATATGTTCGAACGTCAACAGTTGTGAGCCGTGTGTAAACCGCTTTTCATTCATAAACAGGGGGTTTGGCGGGTGCATGGAATCACTTTTGGATCTTTGTTTGGAGGACGGGCTGCACCGTGAGAACGCGGATTCAATTGGTAACTGAACTGGGGCCAGATTCACGAAGCAGTTACTCAAGTACTTACGAACGTGTACATCTTTCCTCAATCGTTGACGGCTTTGGTTACATTTATTAAACAGTTTACAAGCATGAAAACTTGCCAATCAACTGTTGTTATTGTTATAAACAGCCTCCTGGTGCTTCGGAGCTCATTAACTGTTTAATAATTGTAAACAAAGTCGCCAAAGATTGAGAAAAGATGTACAGGTTAATAAGTGCTTGCGTAACTACTTCGTGAATCTGGCCCCAGGAGGGCGGGAGGCCATTTGTGTTGACTCTGGAATATTCCTCAGATAGGTCCTTATATACCCTTTTTAAGTATTGGCCACGATCTACAATAATAATTATTATTACTGTATGCAGCGCTAAGCTTGCTCCACTGTTGTGTTTGTGGGAGGGAGTTTAGAGAGGATTGTCTCATGTCTTGGGGTTACGGGATATTCCAACTGTATGTCCTGAAGAGATTTTTGGGTCAGCCTTTAATGTGTCACGTGTCAGCCACCATTCCTGTCCCAGGAGGGAGTTCTAAGCATAAAGTAAATGTGAAGAGGCACCATTTGGTCACCATTTGGTCCGGGAGACATCTCCCGTCACGCACAGGGTGCAGTTGCGCCTCCACAGATCTCCAGTATCAGCTCTTGATACTGGTAATGGCTCGAAAGGGCCACCACTTACGGGCTATTCATGCCCGTGCCACCTTTTGGGTGGCTTAATCTTCATCAATCAATCAATCAGCAGCGTCAGGGGGTTTTTATCATGGGAAAGGGTTCTGTGATTAATAAACCATAAAGTATACGTACTAGCTATTCCTTGTGGCCAGTGTGCAGGAGTTTGTCATACACTGAACAGATAAATTTGTGGGAGTACTTGCCCCTGGGGGCCGGGCCTTGACCCACCTCACCTGGAGGGCTATCTTGAGGTTATCTTGAGATGATTTCGGGGCTTAGTGTCCCCGCGGCCCGGTCCTCAACCAGGCCTCCTTTTTGTTACACCCCCCCCCCCCCCAGGAAGCAGATCGTAGCAGCTGTCTAACTCCCTGGTACCTATTTACTGCTAGGTGAACATGAGCATCAGGATGAAAGAAACATTTTGCCCATTTGTCTTCGCCTCCACCGGGGATCGAACCTCTTCCATCATTGTGTATTGTTTTTATAGTCTGGTCCAACAAAAGCTGTGTAGCTTTGAACGCGTCGTAATTTAGGTTTCTAAACGACGTTGTAAAGTTTGTCAGCGTCCCATATGCCGCTGATGTCACCCTGCCTGTGTGTGTGCCTCAGGTGTTAGTGATGGAATATGTTCACTCGCAAATCATTTTCTCTCTCAGATCGCCTTCCGTTAATGGTGTAGACACCTGGTCTTCTCTCCCTTCAACATTTTCATTACCTTACACTTATTGGGATTGAACTCTAGCAACCATTTGTTTGCTAAGGTCAGTCTGTAACATTCTGCAGTCGTCCTCTGTTTTTACAGTCTTCATTATTTTGGCGTCGTCCGCAAACATTGACAGGCACGAGATCACTCCCTGGGATTGATCATTAGGATAAATTAGAAACAGCAGTGGTCCCAGGATCGATCCTTAAGGGAAACCTCACTTGTTACATTAATCCAGCTGAATGATCCAACTGATCATTTGACAACTTATCCATCTGATCATTTGACAACTTATCCATCTGATCATTTGACAACTTATCCAACTGATCATTTGACAACTTATCCATCTGATCATTTGACAACTTATCCAACTGATCATTTGACAACTTATCCAACTGATCATTTGGCAACTTATCCAACTGATCATTTGGTAACTTATCCAACTGATCATTTGACAACTTATCCATCTGATCATTTGACAACTTATCCATCTGATCATTTGACAACTTATCCATCTGATCATTTGACAACTTATCCATCTGATCATTTGACAACTTATCCATCTGATCATTTGACAACTTATCCAACTGATCATTTGGCAACTTATCCAACTAATCATTCTATAACTTATCCAACTAATCATTCGACAAATTAATCAACCAATCATTCTATAGCTTATTCAACCATTCATTTGATAATTTGACAATCAATCGACAGCTTATCCAGCCAACCATTCGATAACCTATCCAGCCAATCATTTCACAACTTATCTTAACCAATCTTTCGACAATTTATCCAACCAATCATCCACTCACTGGCCATCCTCTGCTCATCCATGTATGCAGACGGAGTAGTGAAGACTTGTGGGGTAGCCGCGCACGGTAATTATCTGATGTGCTTTCTCCTGTATGCTGGTTCAAGGTCGCTTCTGGTGGATGTTCAGTGGCAGGTGAACACAGGGAGAACTTGACGTATTGTTCAACACAGGTGAACAATTATGTCAACTTTTGATGGCAAGGGGGGAATATCAGGGCCTGATAGCTGAGTGGACAGCGCTCGGGATTCGTAATCCTGAGGTTCCGGGTTCGATCCCCGGTGGAGGCGGAAACAAATAGGCAGAGTTTCTTTCGCCTTGATGCGTCTGTTCACCTAGCAGTAAATAGGTACCTGGGAGTTAGACAGCTGTTACGGGCTGCTGCTTCCTGGGGATGTGTAACAAAAAGGAGGCCTGGTCGAGGACCGGGCCGCCGGGACGCTAAGCCCCGAAATCATCTCAAGATAACGGGTTCACAGCTGGAAAGCATCGGGTTCGATTACCGGGGAGCCGGTCGGCCGAGCGGACAGCACGCGGGACTTGTGATCCTGTGGTCCTGGGTTCGATCCCAGGCGCCGGCGAGAAACAATGGGCAGAGTTTCTTTCACCCTATGCCCCTGTTGCCTAGCAGTAAAATAGGTACCTGGGTGTTAGTCAGCTGTCACGGGCTGCTTCCTGGGGGTGGAGGCCTGGTCGAGGACCGGGCCGCGGGGACACTAAAGCCCCGAAATCATCTCAAGATAACCTCAAGATAGGACAGAGACGTTTGTGCATGGTTCATACCTCTGCCATCCAGAGGTAGCGTAATCTCAGAGGGTTCGTAGTTGCTACCTCTGTTCCCTTAGCAGCAAATATAGATACCAGGGGACAGATTCACGAAGCAGTTACGCAAGCACTTACGAACCTGGGGCCAGATTCACGAAGTAGTTACGCAAGCACTTACGAACCTGGGGGCCAGATTCACGAAGTAGTTACGCAAGCACTTACGAACCTGGGGGCCAGATTCACACAGTAGTTACGCAAGCACTTACGAACCTGGGGGCCAGATTCACGAAGTAGTTACGCAAACACTTACGAACCTGGGGACCAGATTCACAAAGTAGTTACACAAGCACTTACGAACTTGGGGGCCAGATTCACGAAGTAGTTACGCAAGC
Organism: Procambarus clarkii; assembly: GCF_040958095.1. NCBI lineage: Eukaryota > Metazoa > Arthropoda > Malacostraca > Decapoda > Cambaridae > Procambarus > Procambarus clarkii. The sequence continues at coordinate 19,833,881 of NC_091195.1, forward strand.
ACTTACGAACCTGGGGGCCAGATTCACGAAGTAGTTACGCAAGCACTTACGAACCTGGGGGCCAGATTCACGAAGTAGTTACGCAAGCACTTACGAACCTGTCCATCTTTTCTCAATCTTTGGCGGCTTTGTTTACAATTATTAAACAGTTAATGAGCTCCGAAGCACCAGGAGGCTGTTTATAACAATAACAACAGTTGATTGGCAAGTTTTCCTGCTTGTAAACTGTTTAATAAATGTAACCAAAGCCGTCAAAGATTGAGGAAAGATGTACACGTTCGTAAGTACTTGCGTAACTGCTTCGTGAATCTGACCCCAGGTTCGTAAGTGCTTGCGTAACTGCTTCGTGAATCCGGAACCAGGAAGTTAGGTTAATGTAGAGGGGGGGGGTTGTATTCTGATGCAGGTCAATCGTTGCCCAAAGGGTACTGTGACAAGCCTAAGGCTTCCTGGGATATTCCGTAGGAGCCCCGGAGAGGGTTCGAACCCATGCGGTGGGTATTTCCAGGCACACGCCCCAGACAACCCAGTCATGACATGGTCAAAGGTATTGTAACCTGGAGTTCTACTGAACATACAACGGTTTCCTGAGGCTTTCACTGAAGCCGGAACCAGGATTTTCACACAATGCCCCCCCATTCTATCTATCTATCTATCTATCTGTCTATCTATCTATCTATCTATCTATCTATCTATCTATCTATCTATCTATCTATCTATCTATCTATCTATCTATCTATCTATCTATCTATCTATCATCTATGTATTATCTATCTATCACCTGTCTATTTATCTATCTATCTATCTATCTATCTATCTATCTATCTATCTATCTATCTATCTATCTATCTATCTATCTATCTATCTATCTATCATATATATATCATCTATGTATCATCTATGTATCATCTATGTATCATCTATCTATCACCTATCTATCTATCTATCTATCTATCTATCTATCTATCTATCTATCTATCTATCTATCTATCTATCTATCTATCTATCTATCTATCATATACATATATCATCTATGTATCATCTATGTATCATCTATCTATCACCTATCTATTTATCTATCTATCAATCTATCTATCTATCTATCTATCTATCTATCTATCTATCTATCTATCTATCTATCTATCTATCTATCTATCTATCTATCTATCGACATGAAGCCATCTAAGGCTTCCTGTCTCATCTAAGGCGTTTAAGGCTTCCTGTCCCATCTAAGGCGTCTAAGGCTTCCTGTCCCATCTAAGGCTTCCTGTCTCATCTAAGGCGTTTAAGGCTTCCTGTCCCATCTAAGGCGTCTAAGGCTTCCTGTCCCATCTAAGGCGTCTAAGGCTTCCTGTCCCATCTAAAGCTTCCTGTCTCATCTAAGGCTTCTAAGGCTTCCTGTTCCATCTAAGGCTTCCTGTCCCATCTAAGGCTTCTCAGGCTTCCTGTCCCATCTAAGGCTTCCTGTCCCATCTAAGGCTTCCTGTCTCATCTAAGGCTTCTAAGGCTTCCTGTCCCATCTAAGGCTTCTAAGGCTTCCTGTCCCATCTAAGGCTTCTAAGGCTTCCTGTCCCATCTAAGGCTTCTCAGGTTTCCTGTCCCATCTAAGGCTTCTAAGGCTTCCTGTCCCATCTAAGGCTTCTCAGGCTTCCTGTCCCATCTAAGGCTTCCTGTCCCATCTAAGGCTTCTAAGGCTTCCTGTCTCATCTAAGGCTTCTAAGGCTTCCTGTCCCATCTAAGGCTTCTCAGGCTTCCTGTCTCATCTAAGGCTTCTAAGGCTTCCTGTCCCATCTAAGGTTTCTAAGGCTTCCTGTCTCATCTAAGGCTTCTAAGGCTTCCTGTCCCATCTAAGGCTTCTAAGGCTTCCTGTCCCATCTAAGGCTTCCTGTCTCATCTAAGGCTTCTAAGGCTTCCTGTCCCATCTAAGGCTTCTAAGGCTTCCTGTCTCATCTAAGGCTTCTAAGGCTTCCTGTCCCATCTAAGGCTTCTAAGGCTTCCTGTCCCATCTAAGGCTTCCTGTCTCATCTAAGGCTTCTAAGGCTTCCTGTCCCATCTAAGGCGTCTAAGGCTTCCTGTCCCATCTAAGGCTTCCTGTCTCATCTAAGGCTTCTAAGGCTTCCTGTCCCATCTAAGGCTTCTCAGGCTTCCTGTCCCATCTAAGGCTTCTAAGGCTTCCTGTCCCATCTAAGGCTTCTCAGGCTTCCTGTCCCATCTAAGGCTTCTAAGGCTTCCTGTCCCATCTAAGGCTTCTAAGGCTTCCTGTCCCATCTAAGGCTTCTAAGGCTTCCTGTCCCATCTAAGGCTTCTCAGGCTTCCTGGCTCATCTAAGGCTTCTCAGGCTTCCTGTCCCATCTAAGGCTTCTAAGGCTTCTCAGGCTTCCTGTCCCATCTAAGGCTTCTAAGGCTTCCTGTCCCATCTAAGGCTTCTCAGGCTTCCTGTCCCATCTAAGGCTTCTAAGGCTTCCTGTCCCATCTAAGGCTTCTCAGGCTTCCTGTCCCATCTAAGGCTTCTAAGGCTTCCTGTCCCATCTAAGGCTTCTCAGGCTTCCTGTCTCATCTAAGGCTTCTAAGGCTTCCTGTCCCATCTAAGGCTTCCTGTCTCATCTAAGGCTTCTCAGGCTTCCTGTCCCATCTAAGGCTTCTCAGGCTTCCTGTCCCATCTAAGGCTTCTAAGGCTTCCTGTCTCATCTAAGGCTTCTCAGGCTTCCTGTCCCATCTAAGGCGTCTAAGGCTTCCTGTCTCATCTAAGGCTTCTAAGGCTTCCTGTCCCATCTAAGGCGTCTAAGGCTTCCTGTCCCATCTAAGGCTTCCTGTCTCATCTAAGGCTTCTCAGGCTTCCTGGCTCATCTAAGGCTTCTCAGGCTTCCTGTCCCATCTAAGGCTTCTAAGGCTTCCTGTCCCATCTAAGGCTTCTCAGGCTTCCTGTCCCTTCTAAGGCTTCCTGTCCCATCTAAGGCTTCTCAGGCTTCCTGTCCCATCTAAGGCTTCTAAGGCTTCCTGTCCCATCTAAGGCTTCTCAGGCTTCCTGTCTCATCTAAGGCTTCTAAGGCTTCCTGGCTCATCTAAGGCTTCTCAGGCTTCCTGTCCCATCTAAGGCTTCTAAGGCTTCCTGTCCCATCTAAGGCTTCTCAGGCTTCCTGTCCCATCTAAGGCTTCTAAGGCTTCCTGTCCCATCTAAGGCTTCTAAGGCTTCCTGTCTCATCTAAGGCGTCTAAGGCTTCCTGTCCCATCTAAGGCTTCTAAGGCTTCCTGTCCCATCTAAGGCTTCTAAGGCTTCCTGTCTCATCTAAGGCTTCTAAGGCTTCCTGTCCCATCTAAGGCTTCTAAGGCTTCCTGTCCCATCTAAGGCTTCTCAGGCTTCCTGTCTCATCTAAGGCTTCAAAGGCTTCCTGTCCCATCTAAGGCTTCTCAGGCTTCCTGTCCCATCTAAGGCTTCTCAGGCTTCCTGTCCCATCTAAGGCTTCCTGTCCCATCTAAGGCTTCTAAGGCTTCCTGTCTCATCTAAGGCTTCCTGTCCCATCTAAGGCTTCTAAGGCTTCCTGTCCCATCTAAGGCTTCCTGTCTCATCTAAGGCTTCTCAGGCTTCCTGTCCCATCTAAGGCTTCAAAGGCTTCCTGTCTCATCTAAGGCTTCTCAGGCTTCCTGTCCCATCTAAGGCTTCTAAGGCTTCCTGTCTCATCTAAGGCTTCTCAGGCTTCCTGTCCCATCTAAGGCTTCAAAGGCTTCCTGTCTCATCTAAGGCTTCTCAGGCTTCCTGTCCCATCTAAGGCTTCTAAGGCTTCCTGTCTCATCTAAGGCTTCTAAGGCTTCCAGTCTGTAAGAAACCAAGTCCTTGAGAGCCCCTAGTGACTAATGGCGCTCATCAGTGGCCATGCTGGCAGGCGGGAGTCGAACCCGTGCACCTGGAGCGCTCCACCGAACACTTCACTCCTTGAATGCAAAGTTAGACCAGTCCAAGGTTGGGAAGCATCATAGGTTCCTGATAGAACGGCAGGTGTGGCAGATGGGGATGAGATCTGCAACTTAATTGCGGTATATTTGCGTGTCAGGATACTTATATCGAGAGGTATATGCAAATTGAAAGGTATAGCTAATATCCAGCTTCGGCTTCCCATGCGTGGGGGTCCAGGGTTCGAGTCTCCTAGCTCCCTAGGTGAATGGAATGGTATACACAACTTCTTGGGCTGTACTCATGTAGTTTACTTTGGTATTTAACTATGGTTCTGGATCAAAGTAAACTTGTTGGTTAGTTAATAAGGTTAGTTAATAAGATATTATTAATATGATTAGTTAATAAGATATTATTAATATGGTTAGTTAATAAGGTCTTGAGGTGACCTTTCACGGCAAATAGGGGGTGACCTTCGACAAGCCGCCGGCTTCCTGTCCTCGTCGAGGCCACTAGTGTTAGTGGTTCTCAGGTAAATTCAGGTAAGCATCCCCCGAGGTTAATAGGCCTTAAGTTCAATAGCAAACATTAGGCTTATCAAAGGGACAAAGAGATGAACTCCACTTCTCGCTGGACGTGTTGTGCCTAATAGGCCAAGTTGCCTAACAAGCCGAATTTTTCGAGTTGCTACCACGGGTCCACCACCGGCTCTGGGATGGGTATGGGGTCCACCACTACCTCTGGGATGGGTATGGGGTCCACCACCGCCTCTGGGATGGGTATGGGGTCCACCACCACCTTTGGGATGGGTATGGGGTCCACCACCGCCTCTGGGATGGGTATGGGGTCCACCACCGCCTCTGGGATGGGTATGGGGTCCACCACCACCTTTGGGATGGGTATGGGGTCCACCACCGCCTCTGGGATGGGTATGGGGTCCACCACCGGCTCTGGGATGGGTATGGGGTCCACCACCACCTTTGGGATGGGTATGGGGTCCACCACCGCCTCTGGGATGGGTATGGGGTCCACTACTACCTCTGCGATGGGTATGGGGTCCACCATCGCCTCTGGGATGGGTATGGGGTCCACCATCACCTCTGGGATGGGTATGGGGTCCACCACGACCTCTGGGATGGGTATGGGGTCCACCACGACCTCTGGGATGGGTATGGAGTCCACCATCACCTCTGGGATAGGTATGGGGTCCACCACCGCCTCTGGGATGGGTGTGGGGTCCACCACCGCCTTTGGGATGGGTATGGGGTCCACCACCACCTCTGGGATGGGTATGGGGGTTCACCACCGCCTCTGGGATGGGTATGGGGTCCACCACCGCCTCTCGGATGGGTATGGGGTCCACCACCGCCTCTGGGATGGGTATGGGGTCCACCACCGCCTCTGGGATGGGTATGGGGTCCACCACCACCTCTGGGATGGATATGGGGTCCACCACCACCTCTGGGATGGGTATGGAGACCACCTCCACCTCTGGGATGGGTATTGGGTCCACCACGACCTCTGGGATGGGTATGGGGTCCACCACCGCCTCTGGGATGGATATGGGGTCCACCACCACCTCTGGGATGGGTATGGGGTCCACCACCACCTCTGGGATGGGTATGGAGTCCACCACCACCTCTGGGATGGGTATGGGGTCCACCACGACCTCTGGGATAGGTATGGGGTCCACCATCACCTCTGGGATGGGTATGGGGTCCACCACGACCTCTGGGATGGGTATGGGGTCCACCACCGCCTCTGGGATGGGTATGGAGTCCACCACCACCTCTGGGATGGGTATGGGGTCCACCACGACCTCTGGGATGGGTATGGGGTCCACCATCACCTCTGGGATGGGTATGGGGTCCACCACCACCTCTGGGGTGGGTATGGGGTCCACCACGACCTCTGGGATGGGTATGGGGTCCACCATCACCTCTGGGATGGGTATGGGGTCCACCACGACCTCTGGGATGGGTATGGGGTCCACCACCGCCTCTGGGATGGGTATGGAGTCCACCACCACCTCTGGGATGGGTATGGGGTCCACCACGACCTCTGGGATGGGTATGGGGTCCACCATCACCTCTGGGATGGGTTTGGGGTCCACCACCACCTCTGGGATGGGTATGGGGTCCACCACCACCTCTGGGATGGGTATGGGGTCCACCACCACCTCTGGGATGGGTATGGGGTCCACCACGACCTCTGGGATGGGTATGGGGTCCACCACGACCTCTGGGATGGGTATGGGGTCCACCACTGCCTCTGGGATGGGTATGGGGTCCACCACCACCTCTGGGATGGATATGGGGTCCACTACCGTCTCTGGGATGGGTATGGAGACCACCTCCACCTCTGGGATGGGTATGGGGTCCACCACCGTCTCTGGGATGGGTATGGGGTCCACCACCGTGCTAGGGGAAGGAAAGGGAACTATCAGGAGAAGCGCCAAGCCATTACGACTATATAGCACTTGGAAGGGGTCAGGATGGGACGGGAGAGGGAAGGAATAGCGCCTAATCACTTGTGGACGGTCGGGGGATTGAACGCCGACCTGCATGAAGCGAGACCGTTGCTCTACCGTCCAGCACAAGTGGTTGGCCAGTAAGCGCTGAATAATTCTGGTGAGCGCTAACCCTAGTTCTCACTTAGTTGTGCTTGCGGGGGTTGAGCTCTGGCTCTTTGGTCCCGCCTCTCAACTGTCAATCAACAGGTGTACAGGTTCCTGAGCCTATTGGGCTCTATCATATCTACACTTGAAACTGTGTATGGAGTCAGCCTCCACCACATCACTGCCTAATGCATTCCACCTGTTAACTACTCTGACACTGACAAAGTTCTTTCTAATGTCTCTGTGGTTCATTTGGGTACTCAGTTTCCACCTGTGTCCCCTTGTGCGTGAACCATCCGTGTTAAGTAATTCATCCTTGTCTACCCTGTCAATTCCCCTGAGAATGTTGTATGTGGTGATCATGTCTCCCCGAACTCTTCTGTCTTCCAGCGACGTGAGTTCCCTCAGCCTTTCCTCGTAACTCCTGCTTCTTGGTTCTGGGACTAGCCTAGTGGCATACCTCTGAACGTTTTCCAACTTCGTCTTGTGCTTGACAAAGTCAGTATTCACCTAGTTGTGCTTGCCGGGGTTGAGCTCTGCTCTTTCAGCTCGCCTCTCAACTATCAATCAACTGTTTCTACTACTACTACTATTACTACTATCATGATCAGTGAACGCCGACTAATGGAAGTGAGCGCAGGATAATGTTAGCGGCCACACTGGTTTAAATTCAAATTAAAAATTCAAATGTTTATTCAGGTAAAGTACATACATACAAGAGGTGATACAAAAATTTATATATTCATTGATAGAGATAGTACATACAATGCCTAAAGCCACTATTACGCAAAGCGTTTCGGGCAGGTCGGTTAGTTCCCGATCATTAGTAAAATTGCCGCCAAAAATAGCAGAAATACTTGATGTAAACACGCGGGGCTGAGCGGCGGCTTGTGCCGCGCAGGACGATGATTGCTTGATTGCTGTTTCACCTGGGATACGTAACGCGCAGAGAATTGGATTCCATTACCCGCGTTCGGAAAGGAAAGTTTCGAAATGGTATTGCGTAACCGTAAATGACATCGATTCAAACATCGATGTCATGCCGTAACCGTAAATGACATCGATCATCTTCAAACATTTGAGAGAAGAATTAGGGGGGGGGGTAGAAATAGCCTAAGCTACTCTATCCCTTTGAGATGTATTTTTTTTCTTGTCTCGATAAACTTACTTGAACTTGAGAGAAGAATTTGTGGTTCGGATAAAAGTATTTATGCCAGGAATGATAATGGTACATGTACAGGAGGGGCCAGATTCACGAAGCAGTTACGCAAGTACTTACGAATGTGTACATCTTTCCTCAATCTTTGACGGCTTTGGTTACATTTATTAAACAGTTTACAAGCATGAAAACTTGCCAATCAACTGTTGTTATTGTTATAAACAGCCTCCTGGTGCTTCGGAGCTCAATAACTGTTTAATAATTGTAAACAAAGCCGCCAAAAATTGATGAAAGATGTACAGGTTCGTAAGTGCTTGCGTAACTGCTTCATGAATCTGTCCCGAGGAGAATATGTGTTTACTAATAAATTAGCGAGCAGAGCTATCTTCAACAAAATCGGTGATCACAGGAAATTAGTTCTGAATTATGGACAGTTCTACAGTATAGTATACTTGCTGGCCCTGCTCTGGGAACTCTGGGTGGTGTATTCTCTTCAATCATACGTATATAGCCTAATAATTTGGGTTATTCTAAATGCTGCACTTTTAAGTGTAAATAATTGCTATCTGATCCAGAATACCTAACCTAACCTGCTCTAGCCTTAACTGTAAACAAAACATATGTATATAAATATATTAATTTATATATATGAGGATAAAATCTTTTTGGTTACACAGAACGGATAAATTGAAGAATGTGTCATTAAACACAGAAATCACAATTGCGTGATGCATCAAATGAACAAATCCACAAGGGCCGTGACGAGGATTCGAACCTGCGTCCGAGAACATCCCAGACGCTGCCTTAATCGATTCATAGCTCAGTCGATTAAGGCAGCGACCAACCCGTCCTCGACTCCATTACATCCAGCGGTCGACCCCACAGACGCATTCATAAAATTTAACATGATGTTCATTCAAAACGGGAATTTTCTCAAGTATAAATTAATATTATAATATATTAGCATATTGTGTATATATAGACATAGGTTAGGTTAGGTGTTTAGGTTCTGTTGGCGATTATTTGTATTTGTAGTACGTGGGTGAAGCATTTACAGCGTTGTGGTTCGAACAAAATTCGTCAGTGAAGCACTTGTTCCGGAAGTGTTCGAACGAAATGAGTTGTGAGTCGTGTGTAAACCGTTTTTCATTCATAAACAGGGGGTTTGGCGGGTGCATGGAATCACTTTTAGATCTTTGTTTGGAGGACGGGCTCCATTAGTGAGGTACAGTTTGAACATAGAATGTGTGCGGTGCATTTAAGCAATGGTTTGAGTGCTCTAAATGCCAGTCGAAGACAGGCTCTTGAGTGTTGTGGCAAAATTATACTTCTCGGCACCTATAGTGTTTCTCGTCTTGTGGTGAATGCACAAGATGTGTTGCAAGATGTGTAGGTGCAAAGGTGTTGCAGGCAGTGTTGGGTCACTCTCCTGTCCCAGTGTGACCTTACTGAAGGAGGACCTCACTGAAGGAGGACCTCACTAGAGGAGGACCTCACTAGAGGAGGACCTCACTAGAGGAGGACCTCACTAGAGGAGGACCTCACTAGAGGAGGACTTTACCAGCGCCTCGGACTAGAGGCGCTTACATCATCACGTAAGCAACTCCTCGATCCTCATTCTCGCCTCACCCGCGCTGGCTATATTTAGAAACTGAAATATAATAATTCGGGCTCACCATAGCCCGTGCTACATGGAAATTTTGTTCCGAGTAGCTGAATCTAAAATATGATAATTCTTACTCTTCTTCTCTTTACGGGCTATTTATGCCCGTGCAACCTCTTTTTTGGCTTAATCTATATCAATGATCATTCTCCTGGTGATTGTATTATACATATGTTGTATGAATGTGTAAATACATTTTACTAGTACATGTAAATAATTACAATTCATTCCATTACAGGTAAGAAATTTCGACCTGTACAACGAGACAGAAATCTACCATTTTTATTTAGGTAAGTTATTTAGGTAAGTAAGAAATTTTCTTTTAGGTAAGTTTTCATTTACTTCTGTTTCCACAGCTTTTATTTTCGTGGTCAAACCAGGGAAGAGGGAGATGTTCTCCATGCTTGGGCGTGCTTTAATTATTACTGCGGATAACTGGGGACACGAAGTCTTAAGCCTTAGTTTTTAACTCTGTTTTAAAGAAACTCTGTTCAATTGTTTCCGCCATCGCCGGGGATCGATCCCCGGATCCTAGAATTACGAACCCTGAGAGCTGTTCACTCAGCCACTAGGCTCCTGGTGGCTGAGTGGCCACTAAAGATATTAGTGGCGTTAGGCATAGTATATCTAGCATACTCTATCTAGAAATCTCACTATTCTGCTTGTAACTCATTAAGTACATATGTACATTTACCAGAATAAACTAATTTATATTTATTTCTATGTAATATGTTCAATGGGGCGCCGTGTGTGAATAGTCTCTGGAACTATGTAGTTTAATAATTTTTTTTTTTTTTCGAGATATATACAAGAGTTGTTACATTCTTGTACAGCCACTAGTACGCGTAGCGTTTCGGGCAAGTCCTTAATCCTATGGTCCCTGGAATACGATCCCCTGCCGCGAAGAATCGTTTTTTCATCCAAGTACACATTTTACTGTTGCGTTAAACAGAGGCTACAGTTAAGGAATTGCGCCCAGTAAATCCTCCCCGGCCAGGATACGAACCCATGACATAGCGCTCGCGGAACGCCAGGCAAGTGTCTTACCACTACACCACGGAGACTTAGCCTCGTGATACTTCTGGAGCAATGTTATTTGTTTATGTCCCTTGTTGCCATATGGTTATGTCTGGGAATTAATCCCAACTTGAGAAAATTATTAGTCGGATACCAAAGTCACGTCTGCTATGGTCTGCTATCGTAACAGCATACACAGCATGTAGCATACAGGTCTCAGGTCATACAGCACACAGCATATAGAATGCAGTGCACACAGCATATAACATGCAGTGCACACAGCATATAGCTTGCAGTGCACACAGCATATAGCTTGCAGTGCACACAACATATAGCTTGCAGTGCACGCAACATATAGCTTGCAGTGCACACAGCATATAGCTTGCAGTGCACACAGCATATAGCTTGCAGTGCACACAGCATATAGCTTGCAGTGCACACAGCATATAGCTTGCAGTGCACACAGCATATAGCTTGCAGTGGACACAGCATATAGCTTGCAGTGCACACAGCATATAGCTTGCAGTGCACACAGCATATAGCTTGCAGTGCACACAGCATATAGCTTGCAGTGCACACAGCATATAGCTTGCAGTGCACACAGCATATAGCATGCAGTGCACACAGAATATATAGCATGCAGTGCACACAGCATATAGCATGCAGTGCACACAGCATATAGCATGCAGTGCACACAGCATATAGCATGCAGTGCACACAGCATATAGCTTGCAGTGCACACAGCATATAGCATGCAGCACATACACAGCATATAGCATGCAGCACACACACACAGCATATAGCATGCAGCACACACACACACAGCATATAGCATGCAGCACACACACACACACAGCATATAGCATGTAGCACACACACACACACCATATAGCATGTAGCACACACACACACACAGCATATAGCATGCAGCACACACACACACAGCATATAGCATGCAGCACACACACACAGCATATAGCATGCAGCACACACACACACACAGCATATAGCATGCAGCACACACACACAGCATATAGCATGCAGCACACACACACAGCATATAGCATGTAGCACACACACACACACACAGCATATAGCATGCAGCACACACACACAGCATATAGCATGCAGCACACACACACAGCATATAGCATGCAGCACACACACACACACAGCATATAGCATGCAGCACACACACACACACAGCATATAGCATGCAGCACACACACACACACAGCATATAGCATGCAGCACACACACACACACAGCATATAGCATGCAGCACACACACACAGCATATAGCATGCAGCACACACACACAGCATATAGCATGTAGCACACACACACACACAGCATATAGCATGCAGCACACACACAGCATATAGCATGCAGCACACACACACACACAGCATATAGCATGCAGCACACACACACACACAGCATATAGCATGCAGCACACACACACACACACAGCATATAGCATGCAGCACACACACACACACACAGCATATAGCATGCAGCACACACACACACACAGCACATAGCATGCAGCACACACACACACAGCATATAGCATGCAGCACACACACACACAGCATATAGCATGCAGCACACACACACACACAGCATATAGCATGCAGCACACACACACACACAGCATATAGCATGCAGCACACACACACACAGCATATAGCATGCAGCACACACACACACACAGCATATAGCATGCAGCACACACACACACACACACACACACACACACACACACACACACACACACACACACACATACACACACACACACACACACACGCAGCATATAGCATGCAGCACACACACACACACACACACACACACACACACAGCATATAGCATGCAGCACACACACACACACACACACACAACATATAGCATGCAGCACACACACACACACACACACACAGCATATAGCATGCAGCACACACACACACACACACACAGCATACAATGAATACTATTCATACTTTTAAAACTAGGTATGATAGGGAAATGGGACAGGAGTCATTGCTGTAAACAACCGATAGCTAGAAAGGCGGGATCCAAGAGTCAATGCTCGATCCTGCAAGCACATATAGGTGAGTACATATAGGTGAGTACACAGCATATAGCATGCAGCACACACACACACACACACACACACACACACACACACACACACACACACACACACACACACACACACGCAGCATATAGCATGCAGCACACACACACACACACACACAGCATATAGCATGCAGCACACACACACACACACACACACACACACAACATATAGCATGCAGCACACACACACACACACACACACACAGCATATAGCATGCAGCACACACACACACACACACACAGCATATAGCATGCAACACACACACACACACAGCATATAGCATGCAGCACACACACACACACACACACACACAGCATATAGCATGCAGCACACACACACACACACACACACACACACACACACACACACACACACACAGCATATAGCATGCAGCACACACACACACACACACACACACACACAGCATATAGCATGCAGCACACACACACACACACAGCATATAGCATGCAGCACACACACACACACACAGCATATAGCATGCAGCACACACACACACAGCATATAGCATGCAGCACACACACACACACAGCATATAGCATGCAGCACACACACACACACACACACACACACACACACACACACACACACACACACACACACACACACAGCATATAGCATGCAGCACACACACACACACACACACACACACACACACACACACACACACACACACACACACACACACACACAGCATATAGCATGCAGCACACACACACACACACACACACAGCATATAGCATGCAGCACACACACACACACACACACACACACAGCATATAGCATGCAGCACACACACACACACACACACACACACACACACACACAGCATATAGCATGCAGCACACACACACACACACACAGCATATATCATGCAGCACACACACACACACACACACAGCATATAGCATGCAACACACACACACATACACACACACACACACACACACACACACACACACACACACACACACACACACACACACAGCATATAGCATGCAGCACACACACACACACACACACAGCATATAGCATGCAGCACACACACACACACACAGCATATAGCATGCAGCACACACACACACACAGCATATAGCATGCAGCACACACACACACACAGCATATAGCATGCAGCACACACACACACACAGCATATAGCATGCAGCACACACACACACACAGCATATAGCATGCAGCACACACACACACACAGCATATAGCATGCAGCACACACACACACACAGCATATAGCATGCAGCACACACACACACACAGCATATAGCATGCAGCACACACACACACACAGCATATAGCATGCAGCACACACACACACACAGCATATAGCATGCAGCACACACACACACAGCATATAGCATGCAGCACACACACACACACAGCATATAGCATGCAGCACACACACACAGCATATAGCATGCAGCACACACACACACAGCATATAGCATGCAGCACACACACACACACAGCATATAGCATGCAGCACACACACACACACAGCATATAGCATGCAGCACACACACACACACAGCATATAGCATGCAGCACACACACACACACAGCATATAGCATGCAGCACACACACACACACAGCATATAGCATGCAGCACACACACACACACAGCACATAGCATGCAGCACACACACACACACAGCACATAGCATGCAGCACACACACACACACACAGCACCTAGCATGCAGCACACACACACACACAGCATATAGCATGCAGCACACACACACACACAGCATATAGCATGCAGCACACACACACACACAGCATATAGCATGCAGCACACACACACACACACACACACAGCATATAGCATGCAGAACACACACACACACACAGCACATAGCATGCAGCACACACACACACAGCATATAGCATGCAGCACACACAGCATATAGCATGCATTTTTGTTTTTTGATATATTATTTTAATGAGATTCCTCTGTGTATTGCAGTAGGAGCATCAGAGGTAGTACTACTGGTTGAAAGAACCAGAGTGTATAGGGGGAATTGTGTGAAACCCCGGTTAGGCTTCAGTGGAAGCCTCGGAACCCTCGTGGGGGCAGTAGTACTCCAAGTTGCAATTCTTTTTCCATGTCGTCGTATAGTTGACTAGATCGCGTCTGAGAACACTCGGTGCATAGGTTCGATCCGTCATCACGGCTCCTGTGGATTTGTTCGTTGATATATGTACCACGGTAATGTGATTTCTGTGTAAGGTAGTTTTGTTCTCGACTCAAAGTCGGGGAGCTCTGGTTTGATTCCCGGGCGGGACAGATATGGTTGGGGATGTTTTCTCACACCTAATGCCACTGTTCACCTACCAGTAAACGGATACTCTGGATTTAAGCAATTGTTGTGGAATTGCATCCTGGGGAAGACAATACTACAACCTTGAAGACCTCGATACAAACCTAATGTATGTTATATATAATTATATACTGTATATCAAACATGCATACATCTTGAGATGATTTCGGGGCTTTTTAGTGTCCCCGCGGCCCGGTCCTCGACCAGGCCTCCACCCCCAGGAAGCAGCCTGTGACAGCTGACTAACACCCAGGTACCTATTTACTGCTAGGTAACAGGGGCATAGGGTGAAAGAAACTCTGCCCATTGTTTCTCGCCGGCGCCTGGGATCGAACCTAGGACCACAGGATCACAAGTCCCGCGTGCTGTCCGCTCGGCTGACCGACTCCCCACTACATACACACACTTTGTTCTTATCCTCGACAAAACAAATTATTATTATTATACAGTACTCACTGTACGCATTGTACTTGAAGCCCAGGTCATTACTATACAAATCACACGCAGTTCTCTATTTTAAGTACTGTATGCTTGAAACTTCAGCGCGCTAACATGCAAAGCATATTCAGTTCTACACCACTAAGTGTAGTTAAAATTAAATTCACTGCAATACAAGATGTATACAGCTTGCCAAGTATCTATGCTCATTGTATTACTTCAGTTGTTCAATGAGCTTAAATACTTGGCACAAGACGCTAAGCTCATTTATTTGTATTACCCACACAAAACTCGGCTCCCAAATATCTAAGTGTACTTTTGAATTTCCAAGTCCATCATGAGTATTCCAAAATAGATGCGGCATTTTTAAAATTTCAGTACCAACATATCGTTACCACCTCTTTAGATTACAGATCATTTGATCTGAAAGAAACAATGAGCCAAATTATATTTATTTTTGGCCTATTTTCAAAATTATGTACTTTAGTGTGAGGCCTAAACACTCATAAATATAGCAAGGACACGTTCAACTGTCTTCCTTCTTTTCACAGAACTTTCCAAACAAAATACACATTTTTGACTGTGTATGTGTTTATATTTATGTGTGTATATTTGTGTGTGTGTGTGTGTGTGTGTAATATATATATATATAATTATATGCGAACAAGCCTGAATGGTCCCCAGTCATATAATTATATAATTATATATATATATATATATATATATATATATATATATATATATATATATAAGCTACTAACACACTGTATCTTGTACTACCCACTTCCCCATTATAAGTACTTAAGACATATATCCTTACCAATGTAATCACCTATGTCAGCTTATGTTGTGGATATTTGTTGATATAAAAACCTTACTACAATGTACTCTTTCATCTTACCTGATATGTTAGATTAAGGACCTGCCCGAAATGCTATGCATGTTAGTGACTTTGCATGAATGTAAAAATACTAGTCTTATGTAATCGCACCGACCCATTGTACCTTCTTGCAAATAAATTATTATTATAACACACTTGGTATTTCAGTAGGTCCTAGAGCTAAAATATAAGCATATAATAAAATATATTCACTACTAAATAAGAAGAAAATGTAATGATAGTAACAGAAATTAAATTTACATACAACATCAGCATAAAGTGGTACAATTTTTTTTTTATACTAAAGAAGTTGAATTTCTAGAGTATAAAATACTGAATGTTAATAGCACAAGATGCTGTGTGAGCCAATAGCCCAAGGTGGGATACTATGAAGATTAAATTAGGTACTTCATTGTTCTAATTTTGAATAACGTGTAGGTTGGATATTTTTTTAATTCATTAAGGAGTGAATTAGGACATACAAGGTCCTAATGCTATATATTTGTATAACATGTTTACATAAATTTAGTCTGACTCTGACTTAGTGTGAGATATTTATTTCTGGGGTGATGTTCATGGGTTCTATTACATCCATCTAGGAAGAGTTTCAAAACAGGATTGGAATTGAAGAATAAGGTTTTGTAAATTTAAAAAAAAATCAGAGGAGCTGTGTTGTCTGAAGAAAGAATTTGTTATTGGTCTGATGCCTGATTTTTGCTGGATGATAATGGGTTTGAGGTAGCTTATAAACTTTGAATCCCATGGGATAGAATAGAGAGTAGAATAATGTGGGAAGAGCAGGGTGGGGGACATAATATTTGATTTTTGAGAGTATACCAACAGTTTTAGAGATTTTTTTACTATGTACTCAATGTGAATAGTTAAGTCTTTTGCTCTTTAAGTTAAGTCTTAAGTTGTCTATGTATAGGCCAAGGGACTTCCCTCATTTTTGCTATCAATGTTAATATTGTCTATTTGAATGTGAATTTATTTCAAAGATCTGTTTTCAAATAAAATGCAATAGGTCTTTTCTAAGTTTAGTTTACGTTTATGTATAAATGTGAAAACTCTCCACAAGCACAAAAACACACTTGTAAAGACCTGAATATAAGAAGATATGTAATTGAGGAGTTCATGTAGGTAACGTGATAAGGGTCAGCAACCACGGCTGTACAGCGAGTCTGTTTCACAGCTTCCTTATCCATATACAAAAAGGAGGCCCTGGTCGAGGATCAAGCCACGGGGACGCTAAGCCCCGAAATCATCTCAAGATAACCATTGCCAATGTGGTTGATCTGAAAGTACTTTGTTTAAATTTGAGATCAATAATATTTGACGTTTATTGATATGAGTGTCATCAGTAAATGACCTTCCTTTAATTAATAAAGAAGGTGGGGCCATGCTCAACTAATAATAAATAAATAATAATATTTTATTTACTATGTAATCAAACCGTGATTTGTAAAGTTTACAGAATAATGGATTTAATTTGTAAAATACCAATTGCTTCTTACAACTGTATGATCACATTTTTTCAAATTGGGCACTTAAAATTAACTATACATTCAGTATTTTGCTTTAAAAGAACATAATTTTTACATGCAGTATTGAATTATTGTATAATGCAGCACTGACACCATTATTAAGACTGCATTACATGTTAAGAAACTGTTCTCTCCTATCATCTCTTTTCCTTTATAAGAGAATCTTTTTAAATTTATTACGCCACAATAAACATTTACCACACAGTCACAAGCACACAAGGACCAACACTAGGTCCTTTTAGGTAATTACTACACTATTAAATATCTCATTTTATTACACTGTTTTTATCACAAAGTGTGCCTGAATGCTGTGAGAATCCTTAATGTATCACAGTAATATCTTGAGTTAATGCCACATCAGTGGCAACTCCCTCAAAAAGCAAAGTTTGTTTTTCACTCGACTAAAAATCATGCATTTCTATAACCTATTTGGAAAACACTCTTAATTCACAATTGGTACTGTTCTTTGGGATGCAACCTGTTATGGTTCAGTGTTCTTTATGTTATACAAGTCAGTCGAGGCGCTGGGATAAGGGCATGACTTGTTCATCGAAACATGAGAAAATGCCTAACACAGGTATTGTAAGGTCAAATTTTATGAGGTTTGTACACCTATTTCTCTACCATGGATTGAGAAATATTGTCGTGTTCATAATAAATGGATGAACATTTTATTACAGTTTGATCACCGACTTGTGCAGTATTTGACAATATTAATGAAACAGAACAGTCCGTTACCGTAACCAAAATTATAATCTAAATTATTTCAACTTTTACTTAAAAGTATTTTTTTAATGATAGATATGATAGATCTACCATTATTGAGCTGTCTGCTTAAGGTATTTTTTTCATTAAAACTAATTTTCAAATTCAGTGTGAATTTTTCTGTTTATCAACCAATTTTTAACATTTCATATAAAAAATAGCAAGAAAATGCAATAATTGTATTTGCAGATCACAGTACAGTCTATTACATACAATATATATATTGAGCTCCACTAAAATAACTATTTACAGTACAGTATATATAAAACACACGAGCACTTAATAAAGTGGTAAATAACAATCTCCTACAAAATATACAAAAACTGTTGAGAAACCAATGTAATACTGTTTCATTTTCAGTTCGTGATCACTAAGTAAATTATACAATATTATCTCCATTGAACAGTGACGTGAAACTGAGGTTTGATGTTCTGAAACAGAACACTATGCATAATTAATGGTTTTATTAAAAGTACAAATGCTTAATTAATATGATTTCACTGTAATCAGGTAATATTATAATTACATACTGGATAATAATAATTTATGTTTTAAAAATAAGATACTCAATGTATGAGAAATAAGTTTGCGTTGTGAACTGATATTTGGAACTGTATTTTTTTTTTTTATTATTCACTAGGATCAGAATCCTCATCACTAGTCGTGTTTCAATCTGGCTTCTATTTGTGAATTAATTTTCGGTTGTAAATATGGTTCAATAAATGCCTAGATTGTAAATTCTTTTAATTAACAGGTTTACAATCTTCTGCACCAACACATGCTGAAACCATTTATAGCTGGATCTACTTATCCTGACCCATTCCAAGTGCCACATACTGTACGTAGTCGTAATGGCTTAGCACTTTTCTCTAGTAATTCCCTCCCTTCCTATAGCTGGATCACCCAAGGTAGGGTCCAACGGTTTGCTTCAAACCATCTTAGGCAGGTGGGTGTTAGTGTTAGATTTATGGCCTATTAACTACCATGGTCATGAAGGCCACACTCTATCTAGTTTTCTTCTACCTATAGTATATATATATATATATACACAGCACTGAGACACTGAGTCATGATCTCAGTGTATATGCCTTTATGATGTGCCTCCAGCAGGAAAATCTGTTACACAACCAAATCCCTTCCATAACTTGAAAACCACAACCTTTGATCAATCTATCATTGTTATCCATCATTTTTATATATACATTTATTCTGTTTACATATTTGAAAGTTCTGGATTTCATGAATTTCACATATCAATCATCATTATGGTCAAAATGCTTTTCAGGCTTAGTTATATATATATATTAACATATATAAATTCTCACTCTTGATCTCATTCCTCTTCTCTTGCAAATTTGACTCCAAACCAACATTTGCATTAGCATCTAAATCCATAGCATTGAGCTAAACCAATGCAACTTTCAGGTTCCTTCATCACTGAGAGGAATCTTGTCGGCAGGAGCATTATCACCGTCATTTTTTAGAAGTAAACTCACAACCTTATCCAGCTTCTCCTCTAAGGCTGTAATTCTTTTGTTCAGCAAAGAGTGTGTGTCTGCCATGTCCTCCATCTTCTCACTCACTATTTCAATCATGTTAGCTTCCAGTTCCTTAATGTTTGACTTAATATCCTCGTCGGCATTTCGATGAAATTCTCCCCGTCTTATTCGGCTTCCTCTCTTGGTCCGAGTGCTGCTCTTGTTGTCGCTTGTTTCAGTTTCTCGTGTTCGTAAACACTGGTTCACATGTGTCACAAGATGTGAAGGTAGAGTAGTTTCATTATATTTCTTGTTTTGCATGATGAACAACTTGTTGAACTGTAAGTCAAGAAGAAACTATTTTTAACATCTTTTTTTTAGACCCTAAGATGAGTGAAAACTTTACTAGATGTGATGTTTTGCCTGTAAGGACTTGATCAAATGTTATTATATATAATCCTTACATAGCTTCATTCACTATTTCCAATTTTCCCATTTGATATGTTAACTGTTTTTAGTCATACAGGCCGTACACACTTTGATGTAACATTGTATTGTTAAATAGCTACACAGTTTAAGGGTTAAAAATGCCTTTGTGGGAAAACATAATGACCTATAAAATCCATTCCCAACTTGGCATTTCACTACATCATTCTACACTGTTTATCCAATTATATTTTTATGCAGCATTTTTGTAATTAGGTACAGTATAGTACAGTATTATATTGCCCAACATCAGAAAATATAAAATTATGTAATGCTGTGGAGGTTAATTATTATTACATATTTGAGAGCGCAAGTGTTATATCATGGGAAAGCATCATTATTTGGTATTAATGTACGTGATCTCTCTTTTTCCAAAAGTCATGCACTAAATTATATTTCTAAAAGCTGATAGATATTGATGGAGACTCGTCTGTGATATAGAGAAAGGATAGAATGGTACACTACATAGATTTTGAGAAAGAATAGCTCTGGCTATGTGGTTAAACTGACTGCTATCTGAACAAAGATATGTCTTAAGCTGTGAATGGCTTTGTATTTAAGCTGACACTAGCCTAGCAGTGATATATCCAAAGCTGTGAATGATCTAGGTAATTATGAGGAGAAAGTACTAAGCCAGTATGAATATGCAGCTGTGAATGACTCTATGGTTGAAATGATTATTAATGTAGCACCATATGTTCTTAATTAATTAGTTACAGGTCTCTGAGGCTAAACTAAAAACTAATACAGTATAATGTCTTTTGTTAGACCTGTCTATTGCTGCTCCTCTCTCTCTTGTTATAAACATAGGTCTAAAAATGAATTAATATTAATTATATTTGTCTGTTCTTAGACATGTATGTATGTTAGTCCTCACTGTTGTTAGTCCTTCCTGTTTTTCCTGTCAGTTGTTACTTTATTCCGCTATCTTGAATGAGAGGTGTACTATGTGTACGTCTATAACATACAACCTATGCATTGTATACACACATCACGTCTAACTGTTGCTGTTACATGACTTAATAGTGTGGTAGATGAGATGATAGCCATATTTACCTGAATTTTACCTGAGGGCCTCAATGAAGACAGGAAGCCAGTGGCTTGCCAAAGATCCGCCCCCCCCTATTTGCCCTGATGATATTTTCCAGCTGTATTTTAAAACCCAGCAGAGTTTTGACGTTTATGGCTTTGGCGGGTAGGAGGTTCCACTGGTTTATAACCCTATGGGTAAAAAAACATCTACTGTTTTTTGCCCTACATTATGGCTTGTTGAGCTTGAACCCATTGCTCATCACTCGTGTTACATCTGACCTTTTGAAGAAATTGTTCGGATCTACATCCTCCAAATTGTTTAGTACAGTATTTTAAAGGTTTCGATAAGATCCGCCCTGTTATGCCTGGTTTGTAGTGGTGTTAACCCAGTGGCCCTCAATGATATTCAATATATGAATATCAGCAATAATGTCATTAAACAGTGTGGTCATTCTGGACAGTCATTCTGGAGATAGATAGACAGATATATATATATATATATATATATATATATATATATATATATATATATATATATATATATATATATATATATATATATGAATGTTTGTTTATGTATGAGAGAAAAAGGCATACACATGAAGACAATGATAGTGATAATAATGAATATAGGATAATAATGATGATATAAACAATGACAACTTATTATCTGAACTTACCGGACATAGATAGGCAAGACCTGTCAACAATACACATGACAATAATAATATTATTTAAAATGGAAAATGGCACTATTGTAGTCATAACACTACTCTATTGCATTTAAAAAAATAGAACAGTACAGTATTAGATTATTTTTTAAATTAATGTTTACGGTATATTCTCTGATAATTATTTTTGCCTCATTACTGAGGCAAAAGCACTCAAGAAAAGCACTCACCTTCTTCGGGTTGTTGGGAAGAATATAGACGCGGGTGTTGTAGCAGTCATAATTGCACACGTTTGCAATCTTCATCAACATGTCACACAGGCTGAAACAATGCAACCAAAATATATAATATTGTTCGTGTAGAGAAACGCCACAGTTTAGAGAATACGTGATTGAATCTGACACTTTGCCAGTAACAAGTTTATTAAATACAGTACTATATTAGAGATAATGTGCAATTGACGATCACTAAACACTTATCATTTGTATGTGGAAAATCCACAGAGAAATGAGAAAGAGAGATGAACGTTTTGGCCGATCTGGGCCTTTGTAAACACCAGACTCAATGCAATGCAGTGCAGATAGCATAGAGATAATGTATATATGGCCACTTTTTTTCTTTAATAATATAATGTACAGTAAAAGCCAAATATTATGCTGTATTAAGCATTTTCATTGAAAGTTGCTTATATAAAGGAGTAGGAGAAGATGAGTTAACAAAAATTATGCTGAGAAATGCTGTTATCGTCATGTTCTTGTTATGTAGGTAAACAGCACAAGGCTGACAACAATACAGTATAGACAAACATGTTATGAAATTTTATTTGGAGATTTATGTTTTTGCCTTTAAGGGCTTTTCTAAACCTAACAGAGATGTACAAATATAGTGTCAATAAAGCATTTTACTAAGAAATATAGACAGTAATCAAAGATCATCAACAGTAAGACCAACAAATAAAATCAGAATGATAGCTCATACTCCCAACAGAAAGTAAGCAACATAATTCCCATAAAGGGCCACAACCATCTAGGCGTTGTAAATAAACATCCACTGCAGGTAACACCTTTGTTAAAAGCACACCTAACAACGGCAACATCGTCATCATGACAAGTGTTTACACACTACCTTGCAGTAACTGTGTATGGAAGTGAGGGACGGAAAGATAAATATAAGGATAGAGCACCAAGCCATTACCTGAATTTACCTGGGGGGCCATTAACACTAGTGGCCTTGATGAGGACAGGGCTTATCGAGGGTCCCCCTCATTTGCCCTGATGAGCTTTTCCAGCTGTATTTTAAAACCCAGCAGAGTATTGGCATTTACAACTAAGGCGGGTAGGCGTTTCCACGGGTTTACAACCCTATGGGTGAAAAAGTATCTCCTGGTTTCTGTCCTACATTGTGGTTTGTTGAGCTTGAACTCGTTGCTCCTCGTTCGTGTTGCATCTGACCTTTTGAGGAAATTGTTCAGATTGACATCCTCCAAATTGTTCAGTATTTTAAAGATTTCGATAAGATCTGCCCTGTCATGCCTGGTTTGCAGTGTTGTTAGCCCAGTGGCCCTCAACCGTTCCTGATATGTAAGATGACTAAGCTCTGGTAGGATTTTTGTTGCCTGGTGTTGCATCATCTTCGGAGCAGCTGTCTTTCTGAAGATAAGGTTTCCATGCCTGGCTGCAATAATCCAGGTGGGGGGGAGGGGGCCCACTAGAGACTTATACAATTGAACAACTACTTTCTTTTCCTTGAAGGTAAAGGTACGCTTGATTATTCTCAGGGTTTGGTTCGTTTCTTTAACTGCTGCTCCCACTTGTTGTGCAACTTTTAGTAAATGATGGATTCTGACTCCAAGATCTTTTTCTTCATCTATCTGTTGTAAGGTAGTGCTGTAAATTTGGTAGTTGTGACGAGGATTGTTATGCCCCACATGCAAGGTCTTGCATTAATCGACATTAAAAAGCATTTGCCAGTCATCTGGCCCTTTGTGGAGTCCATTTAGATCTCTTTGCAAGGTTTCAATATCACTTTTACTTCCCACTTTATCTTAGATCTTAGTGTCATCTGCAAATGTGATGATGTGCTTTGTAATATTCTGATCTATGTCATTGATGTATATGACAAAAAGGGTTGGCTTGAACCCCTGTGGCACCCCACTTTGCACATTTCCCCATTCAGATTAATTCCCATTTAGCACAACCCTTTGTTTTCTGTGTTTTAACCATTGTTTTATCCATTCCAGTATTCTCCCATTTATTCCATATGAGTGTAATTTTCTTACCAGTCTCATGTGGTACCTTGTCAAAAACTTTAGCAACATCCATGTAAGCCACATCTACCGGATGTCCTTTGTCTGAATAGCCGGTTACCGTTTCAGAAATGTGAGCAGGTTAGCAAGACAAGATCTATTTTTAACAAACCCATGCTGCATTGTTTTTACAAGATTGTTCTCTGCGAGATGTTGTATGATGCCTTCCCTTAGGATTCTCTTCATAAGCTTGCAGATGGGTGATGTCAAACTGATCAGATGGTAGTTTTCTGCCAGCTCTTTGTCTTTTTTTTTTAAATAGGGGGGCAATATTTGCATATTTCCAATCAAAGGGAACTATCCCTTGGTCCAGGGATTTTCTGAAACGGAGTTTCAGTGGCATGCATAGTGCATCTGCCAGTTTCTTTATGACTTTGGATTGAAATCCATCCACACCTGTGGCTTTTGAGTCTTTTAGTTTGTCAATGCTCTTCCTGATTGTGTCGCATGTAATGGGTATATCCATTAATTCATTATCTTCACCTCCTTCAAATATTTGTGTGGGTGATGGGATGTCCTTCAATCTTTCTAGTGTGAACACTGATGTAAAGTATTCATTCAGAGTGTTTGCTGCCCTTTTATCATCCAATATAACTTGGCTAGCATCATCTTTTAGAGGTCCTACAGAGTCCTTTTTAGTATTCATGGAATATGTGTGGTGTTCACAAAGCTTCTTTTCATCAGTTGGTGTTAACCTTGCTAGAAAAATTCCACAGACCCAGACACATGTTACTACATATCCTCAGTACTTGGTGAGTATACACTGCTAATCTCCCCTCCCCTCCCCCCTCTCTCTCTCTCTCTCTCTCTCTCTCTCTCTCTCTCTCTCTCTCTCTCTCTCTCTCTCTCTCTCTCTCTCTCTCTCTCTCTCTCTCTCTCTCTATATATATATATATCTCTCTCTCTCTATATATCTCTCTATCTCTCTATCTCTCTATCTCTCTATCTCTCTTTCTCTCTTTCTCTCTCTCTCTCTCGAAAAAGTTACTCACGTGGGGATCTTAACATAGTTTGCAATATAGGCTGCAATCGAAAAGTTCTTCTCCATATGGAAAACAAGTTCAGTCTGCTTGATCAGCCTCTCCAAGTGCGCAGAGTTACGCAGGCCCTGAAAACGTGGTAGTTGGATCATTACTGAATTTTTAATTGGGAAAACTTTGAGTTTATAAAAAAAAATACACATAAGATTTTGAAGATAGAAAAGGCACTGAACATTGATTCAGTTTAAGATACAGTAGTTAATATTATAGATAAGTTATACAGTATGTAAAAAAAACTTAGATAAAATTTTACAGATGGGGAACATTTTTGAGATAAGCAAAATTTTATAAAGATGAGTAAAAGTTTATATATGTGGATGACCTTAGAGACTGATAACATTATATCTAGGTCTTAAAATAACAAATATAATCTTTCAAGATAATTTGAGATACAGTATAAGACACAGCCTATCAACTCTGTTCAAATTCAAATTCTTTATTCAGGAAAAGTACATACTGTATATAGTTGATTTACAAACATAAAGTTGGATTTATAGACAGAGCTCGTACATACAATACCTAAAGCCACTAATATGCATAGTGTTTCGAGCAAGAGAAAGTTAAGAAAACGTACAACTGATTATTGTGTCTAGCAATTTTGATGAACTTAGAAAAATACATGCTTCGTATGCTTAGAAAAGTAACATGCCTGGAACAGCTTAGAGAGTTGACTGGTCAGGAATAACAGCTGTATACACAAGAAACCACTGACTCAACATATTATCAGTGAGTAAAATGGTTTCTAAGCTATGCATGATGTTTTTATTCCATATTGTCCCCATTCATCTCTGTGGTTATAACAGGTGTGTTTTATTAATATGGAAAAGATTAAGAAAGTTACTTTATTTATATGTCTGGTATTAACCTGGTGTGTTCTATACTTAAGGGGGGAGGACACTAGGTATTTGGTATACCAGATAGGTGGATATACCTGATAGGGTTATGCAAAGCTTTTTTTCATCAGTTGGTGCTAACCTTGCCAGAAAAATTCCGCAGACCCAGACATATGTTACCACATATCTTACCGGCAGCTATCCTAACTCTCTTCTCCTTTTACCAGTCAGCTCGGCAGATGTCATATCCATCATTCACTCGATAAAAACCAAAGCTGGGAACACTAGTGAAATACCATCTATGGTATACAAGAGTGCCGCTCATGCCCTTGCACCACCCACAACTTTGCTATTCTACAAATCTCTAGAATGTCATATTTTCCTTAATATTCTTTAAAAAGCACAAGTAATACCAGTTCATAAAGGAGGCGATATGCCTGACATAAACAATTACAAACCAATATCTAAACTACCTATACAGTGGGGCCTCGATTTACGATGGCAATCCATTCCCAGAGACGTATCGTAAGTCGAAATATCGTAAGTCGACACAATTTTTCCCATACGAAATAAAGGAATTGAATTAATCTGTCCCACATCCCCCAAAAATATTAACTTAAAAATACATTTTATACTGAATACAATTTTTTTTCTCTAACTACAATACAGTACATATGTTTATCTTACCTTTATGGAGGACTCTTGATGGCGTATGGAAGATGGTGATGACGGGGAAAGGGGGGGAAGAGGTGTTACTGTTTGAAAGGGGAGTCCCCTTCCATTATAACATCAGGCAGTGATGACTTCTCTGGGGTACTCTCTCTCCTACATTTTACCTGCATACCACTAGGACCTGGTTGTGGTTCACTGCTTGTTTGTCTCGCTAAAAAATTGTCTAGCGACACTTGGTTTTCCCTTCTTTTTAACATTTGTCTGTAGTGATGCATCACAGCGTCATTGAAAAGGTTAAGGCAACGGCTTACTGCAGCTTGATTTGGGTGAGTTGTTTCAGCAAAAGTTTACAATTCTTCCCATGCTGCACACATTTTCTTAATTTTTTTGGAAGGGATATTCTGTACTGCCTCTATGGTTATCCTCACATGCGTTTTCATATGTTGAACCTTACCATTGATTTTCTTGGGACCCATGGCATGATATATAATAATCAGTTTTATGTTCAAAAAGCAAAAAATCACCAAAAAAATTTAAATTCCTTTAAGCGTGATCGTCACTTACTGCACTAAATAATGTTGTAAATAATAATTAAAAAAGTCCAATCATGGATGTCAACCAACAAACTCACACTAAACATAGAAAAGACCTATTGCATTTTATTTGGAAGCACATCATCAAATGAAATTCAGCTTCAGATAGACAATATTAACATCAGCAATAAAAATGATGGAAAGTTCCTTGTCCTATACTTAGATAAGAGACTCAACTTCAGCACCCACATACAACACATAGCCAAAAAAGTCTCAAACTGTCGGTATATTCTCTAAAACCAGATATTATGTTCCCAACTCTGCTCTCCTCTCATTATACTATGTGCTAATCTATCTCTATCTAACATATGGTATCTGTGCATGGGGGTTCAATCACCGTAAATTACCTTAAGCCCATCATCACCCAGGAAAAATCTGCTATCAAAACAATAACTAACTCTAATTTTCAGACAACACTCAACCCCTCTGTTTTAATCCCTAAACATGCTAAACATATTGTTGACCAGACCACACACTAGAAATTGAAGGGACGACGACGTTTCGGTCCGTCCTGGACCATTCTCAAGTCGATTGTCTCCATTCTCAAGTCACAATCGACTTGAGAATGGTCCAGGACGGACCGAAACGTCGTCGTCCCTTCAATTTCTAGTGTGTGGTCTGGTCAACATACTTCAGCCACGTTATTGTGACTCATCGCCTGCATGCTAAACATACACACACTTTTGCTATTTAAAACATCTCTTTTTGCTATTTACATGAAAAAACCTTGTTCCTAAATGCAAATCCTGTTCTGAAACTCTTCCTTGACAGATGTAATAGAACCCATAATCACCCCACCAGAAATAAATATATCTTTGATATCCCCAGAGCAAACTAAATCTGTGTAAACACTCTATGCAAATAAAGGAACCCAATCTATGAAACTCACTCCCTAACGAATTAAAAAGCTGTCCAGCTATTTTTTTAAATAGGTGTTTTAAACACCTATGCTTTATTCAAAAGTAAAGCCAAACTGTACCTAATTTCATTCTAATAGTTTCCTACCTAGTGCTTCAAACTCGCACTGTATCTAATGCTACACAATCCCCAAAAATATGTGCCTATGACATGCAACTTCACCATTTTAATCCTGCCTATCAACTTATATCATAGTTATGTTAAATGCAAATTTTGCTACAATGTTAATAGTCCTCAAATTATGCTACACTGTACCTGTTGATAATCCTCAAATTTTACTACAATGTACCTAATGGGCGTACAGTGTACAGGGTGCCTGACAGCTGAGTGGACAGCGCTTCGGATTCGTAGTACTGAGGTTCCGGGTTCGATTCCCGGTGGAGGCGAAGACAAATGGGCAAAAAGTTTCGTTCACCCTGATGCTCCTGTTCACCTAGCAGTAAATAGGTACCCAGGAGTTAAGACAGCTGCTACTGGCTGCTTCCTGGAGGTGTGTAACAAAAAGGAGGCCTGGTTGAGGACCGGGCCGCGGAGGACGCTAAGCCCCGAAATCATCTCAAGATAATCTCAAGATAACTTATTAATATTCAAATTTTCTTACAATGTACCTATCAATATTCTTTAAATTCTGCTACAGATAGCTACTTAAAATTATCTTTTAGATTAAGGACCTGCCTGAAATGCTATGCATGTTAGAGGTTTTGCAAGATTGTAAAAACATCAATGCTATGTATTCTCATAAACCCAATGTACCTTCTTGTATACATAAATAAATATGGCAAAATAAATGAATAAAAAAGGTGAGGTCAGGGAGGTGAAAGTGGGGTAAGATCAAGCTTATGAGGAATTATTTATGTCACAATATATTTTTAAAGTATTAATTTAGCAAAGATTATTGCAAAGTTTAATCTTCTTTGATTCTCCTCAGCGGTGTTGCAGTATCTGGCAGCTGCAGATTCTGCTTACTGCATTCTAATACTATTCTTTAATGCTGTATATAGCATCTTTAATGTCTGCTGTTGGCTTAATGCACATGTCGCTTGCATGGTTGGTAACACATACGTGGCCAACATACATGTTACTAAAGTAATTTTACCTGATTTAAAGTCTTGCAATAAGTTACATGTCGTGCATACATAGGTGTGTTGACCCTCGCATCTGCTTTCAACTTAGCAATTGTTTAAACTTTGTGCTTTATTTAGCCATTTACACAGGATGATAAGATCATTCAAGATATTTTAATTATATACATAATGATTTTTTATATAATAGAGATAATAAACACAGATAATAGTTAAATCTTAGAAAAAATAAGTTTTTTGAAATACAGTACAGTATAGGTAATAATTACAGAAAATAATTATCAAATATTTTCTATAATGATTATAGTCATTGTAAAAATAGGATCATGGATTAACCAAGAATATATGGAAAACGGTATTTGAGCGCTTTTGTGTATATTTTAACACATCTTCAGAACTGAATACATATTATAGATAACTAGAGGGGATACCCCGCTGCACCCGGATCTCACTCTCTCTGCTTTTTCCTTTTTGCCAATCTCCTTCCTCTCTCTCTCATCTCTTTTTCCCCTATCCTCCCTCTCTCATCTCTTTTTCCCCTATCCTCACTCTTTTCCCATCTTCCCTATATTCAGCTTTCTTCCCCAGTATCCCATTCTTTCCCCCTCTCCTTCCCTCTCCATTTTTTGCCCCCCTCCTCACCCCTCTGTCTCTTTCATTATCTCAATGAACGTGAATTCTGTTTACACTTTCTGTATTCAAATCAAGGCATCTAGGGGCTTGGCCTACCACATTTCATCATTTTTTTCGGAGTGGGGTTTACCCTTGGGCCCGCCCAGACCACTTTATGCAGATGCGGGGGATGGGGTAGGCATACTGACCTACCTATGACCAACTCTGGATAAGACCAGTCACCCTACAAAGTTAAATGAGGCTAGCCCTATGCGTCTGGCCTCCAAACTTGGACAAACACAGACAATTTCTTATATAGATTATAGGAATAATGTATTTTGTTTATAATTATACAGAATTATGTTTATAAACAAGAATGCATGTTTCTTTGAGGTTTGGGATTAGTTGCTTGGATATACACAGAAATCACAATAGTGTGATGCATCAAATGACCAAATCTGTTATAGGTTATTGATAATTATAGATTATTGTGTTATTGATAATTATAGATTAATGTGTTATTGATAATTATAGATTATTGTAAATTATTGATAATTACAGACTATTGCAAGTTATTATTGTTAGTGATTGTAGCAAATTTCCATGTATTACACTGAGATGAGAATAACACGTGTCTTAGGTGTGAGAAACAGGAGTCTGAGGGGGTGTTATGAGGATCAGGAGACTGAGTGGCATTAGGAGCATTGGTTTGAGGGGGTATCAAGAACATGAGAACGATAGTGAGGGGTATGAGGAACATGAGAACGATAGGGAGTAGGTATGAGGAAGATGAGACCGATAGTGAGGGGGTATGAGGGCCATGAGAACGATAGTGAGTATAAGGAACATAAGAACGATAATGAGGAACATGAGAACGATAGTGAGGGGGGTATAAGGGTCATGAGAACGATAGTGAAGGGGTATGATGAACATGAGAATGATAGTGAGGAGGTATGAAGACCATGAGAACGATAATGAGGGAGTATGAGGAACATGAGAACGATAGTGAGGGGGTATGAGGGCCATGAGAACGATAGTGAGGGAGTATGAAGAACATGGTAACGATGAGTAAGTATGAGGGCCACGAGAACGATAGTGAGGGGGTATGAAGAACAAGATAACAATGAGTAAGTATGAGAGACCACGAGAATGATAGTGAGGGAATATGAGGAACATGAGAACGATAGTGAGGGAGTATGAAGAACATGATAACGATAGTGAAGGAACATGAGAACGATAATGAGGGAGTAATGAGGAACATACCTGCACGTCATTAACAGCGAGAGCAACCAGCAGGTTGGAGAGGATGATGGAGACGAGAATGACGAAGAGGACGAATATGGCCTGCCCCGTGACGTACAGGTTGTTCAACCCGCAGACGAAGTTGTCATCGAAGTCCAACTCTCCGATCATCATAGTGAGAGTCTTGATGAAGGTGAAGATCGGGTTGGAGAAGACGACATTCTTCTCCCCGAGCGTGGTATCGGTCTCTGGGTCATGGAGGGTGACGTAGAAGGCCGCGGAGAAGGCTAGTAGGAGGCAGAAGTAGATGAGGAAGATCCGCAGGAAGACCTTAGCCACTCTTGTGAACATGACGACGTAGATGCCACAGTTGGGGAAGCGGCCGATGAGGAGCATGCACTCGGTCCACATGAGGAGCATGAGGCAGGAGGCCAGGTGGTGCTGCCACTTGTGAGGCTCAGGGGGCAGCACCACACTCATCACCAGTATGGTGATGATGACATGAAGCACCCCGGACAAGGACCGGAACCATGCCATCTTGTTCTGCAGTAACGACAAGAACTGCTGTATGAGAATCGCCACCAAGTAGGTGATGACGATGCCTTGCAAGGCCCTCACACCTTCATCGGGTATGTTGACTATAGAGAACTTTTTATCCACTTTGCTCTCGTTCAACTCTCGTCCACCACACCCCATAGGCCTTGACGTGTTGTTGCTGCTAACATTCTTCCACACGAACTTGTTGAATGTGAGGAGCGTTGTGACCACCGCAAACAGCACGTATAATATTACCTCAATCAGGAAGAGTCGACGGACGTTCATCCACTTGAGCAGAAGGAATGTTTCACACAACGGGTGACTCAACAGCTTGGCGTGTCCCAGCCCTACAAACGATTGCAAATTTTGAACTTGGTTTTTATCCTCTGAACAGGTTAATGGTAGGAAGTTCATAGTTACTTCTAACGTCTTGGTGTTCATTCTGGGGGAGTTGGTGACGAGGCAGTAATCAAAGACAGCGTCCATGGTGCCAGGGAAGTGGTGGAGGGTGTAGGAGAGAACAGACTCACCATTGGAGTCACAAGCGGACATGTCGGCGCCAGCGTTGAGAAGCGCCAACATGGCGGGGATGGACTGCGCTCTGGCCGCCTTGTGCAGCGGCGTCTCCCCGTTGCCGTCCTTAGCACGGATTAGAGCCCCAGCCTTCAGCAGCGTCGTGATGGCGTTGACGCATCCAGAAGCAGAGGCATCGTGCAGAGGCGTATGGCCTCTCATATCCCTGTGATCCAACACCCCCGGTCGGCCAGACTCCAGAAGCAACTTTATACACGCGGTTGACTTCGAGGCGGCCGCATAATGCAATGGCGTCTGACCGAACTGGTTCTTGGCGTAGACTGAAGCTCCAGCAGACAGCAAATACCGCACTCCCGTGGCCCAGCAGATCTGAGCCGCGCGGTGGAGCGCAGTCTCGTGGAAGGAGCCGCCGTGGCCATTGACATGGATACCCCCCTCCAGCAGCGCCTGCAGCCCTTCCAGGTTCTCATTGTCGACCATCTTGAGGAGCCTGGCGGCGTTGGGGTCCCAGGCACAGAATCCAGCGTCGCCCACACCATTGTTGCTTCCCTCTGTAACCATCCCTGCAAGCAACACTTAAATCTCAAAGTACTATTCATTATAAACAACTGAATGTAATAAGCAGACGATGAGTCACAATAAGTGGCTGAAGTAATGACCAAACCACACATCAGAAGTTGGAGAAGCGACGATGTTTCGGTCCGTCCTGGACCATTATCAAGTCTCACCCAACTTGATAATGGTCCAGAATGGACCGAAACGTCGTCGCTGCTCCACCTTCTGAGTTGTGACTTGGTCATTACTGAATGTAATAACATGATTTCGAACTAATAGCATACTAAGAGTGTTACAGCTACACTTGTTAAAACATTATTATAAACAAAACTATAATCGTTTAACTGTAAACATCACTTTCAAGTATAAACAATAGTGAAATATATATTCAACACGCATTATCTTTGTAAACAACTCTCATATTTGTAAATTATTCATCTCTAATCAACACCGAACTCTGGGAACCACATTCAGTTGTAAACAACAATCATCCTTATTATTAAAGCTCAAAGTTGTTTACAAAGTCTGTAAAGGCCACTTCAGTTAACTCTTGCTTAAGTTCCTCCTGAAAATAAACCCCAGACCTCATTCCCCAGAATAAAACTATTCTATAACTTTTAAACACAAATCAATTAGAAAAAACGCAATTACTACGTAGGAACAAAAATTGTGTTACATTGTACAATCACAATGATTAAAGTATACTTGAATATTAGAATTTTTGGCTTTAATGATTATAGCATCAGCTAAGCCTTAATTAAATCTAATATGTAAGATAATTGAGAAGTGCAGACATTATCTGCACATAGACATTATGTGAGCTGTAGTTTATTGTGCACCCCATACTCCTCCTGTGAGCGGTAGTTTATTGTGCACCCCATACTCCTCCTGTGAGCAGTAGTTTATTGTGCACCCCATACTCCTCCTGTGAGCGGTAGTTTATTGTGCACCCTATACTCCTCCTGTGAGGGGTAGTTTATTGTGCACCCCATACTCATCCTGTGAGCGGTAGTTTATTGTGCACCCCATACTCATCCTATGAGCGGTAGTTTATTGTGCACCCCATACTCATCCTATGAGCGGTAGTTTATTGTGCACCCCATACTCATCCTGTGAGCGGTAGTTTATTGTGCACCCCATAGTCATCCTGTGAGCGGTAAAAAGGATTACAGAGGGCACAAAAGGTCTTTATCAGACCTCAACGGAGATTATTACATTAACAATTTCATCTATCCTTCCCCCCATCCCTATAATTATAATGTCTTTGTGATCCGACAGTGTATATGGTCTGTGTGATGTTGTTTTCAGCTTGTATATTGTGAATGTGTTCTATGGTGCTTAATTTAGCAGCAAGCTGAGCATGAGGGTTGCTTGTGATTAGTTTCTTGGTGGTATGCAGGTATGTAGGGGTCAGGATGTCAAAAGGTACTATCTGCCAGGGTGGAAGGAAGTGCTGCACTCTTTCATCTGTATATACATGGTGCAGTCCCATCATTTTAATATGAGTGGCTGCTCTTTGAATCCATTTAGACTCGCTAGTTCCATTTCGTATGTGTTCTAACAAAGACACAATGTTGCTTTTGTTATCATGCAGAAACTTTAGTCCAATCATAAGATTGATTTCAAATATTTTATCTCGAATGCTAGGAATATTTAATTCTTTCCGCATATTGAGAACTTTGGTAGTTATAGGACAGCCAAGTATAATTCTGAGCGCTTCAGTTTGCATTTTTTTTCTGTCTATCAATACTTTTGCCATTTTGCAGGACTAAAGCTGGTGCATGATAGTCTATCAGAGACCTAATATATATGCTAAGTACATCATTTTAACACCGTATTTAGGGCTGTACCCACTACAGTTCTGAGAGCCTTGAGTCTGTCTCTGTTGATGTAATATGAAAGAAGAGACATTCTATACCAGGAGACATAGTCTATTGGTATGTTATCTATCTTTAGTTTTCGTGGTCCACTTTTGCGATTACCAATTTGTCTGCTAAATACCTTAGTTTTAGCAGCGTTGATTACAAGACTAAGGCTCTCACAAGCTGTATGTATACAATTTAAGACTGCATTTCGCGGTGGGTTTTAGTATGTACGAGGCTGTCATCTGCATAGCTGATTGTGATGTTTGCCGGACTAGTTGGGATTGATTTTAGTAAGGCATTAATTAGAACATTAAACAAGGTAGGACTTAGTACTCCTCCTTGTGGGGTGCCTACCTGCATTAATTTAGCTTCACTTTTGTAGCCTTGGAACAGTGCAGAGGACTTCCGCATGGTAAGATAGCCTCGTATCCATTGTAATAATTGTCCATCTATATTTGTTACACTGAGAGTTTAGTCCTGGACTATACTCAGGACTACAGTAAACTTGCTGGTTAGTCAGTAAGCTGTTGTGGCGGACTTAATAACCCTCCGGAGGTTGAGAGGACTTCAGTCCAACACCAAACCAAAGAGGTCGTTTATTCTGAAATAATTTTGCTTTATTTTTGATAAAGTAATATATATTAATCTATGTTTTTGTTATTCTCCTTCGCAATGCCTAACCAGCAACGAGTATATAAGAATATTGTTGAACTCTGTTGACAGAGCCACAGGCTACTTCGCTTTCCGCTTTCTTGATAAAAGTTTTTTATTATTATTATTACTATTTTCTACCACAGACGTGGCCAGACATTTACAATGCTAACCACATATATACATTTTCTTCTGTCCTCCATGGACAGGGTGAAAGATTTGTCAAACATACAGTTCAGGGATTTATTGAACAATCAACCACAGGTGATTGTAGTGCTTTTAAAATGCTAGGCTAAGCTACATACGTAAATACATAGATACACTGATTTTTTATGTATGCTACATAAAGTGTTCGATGTGTTTTGTACATAGGATCAAAGGATTTGGTAAGCTGGGGAACGGAGGAACTTGAGGGCAAGGATGAAATACAGATGAAAAGTCACAATAACGTGGCTGAAAAATGTTGACCAAACCACACACTAGAAATTGAAGAGACGACGACGTTTCGGTCCGTCCTGGACCATTCTCAAGTAGATTCTAGTGTGTGGTTTGGTCAACAAGGATGAAATCTCTGGAAGCAGAATCGAAACTTGGCTCATGGTCTTGGATAGCAGCGGGTTGTGATCGGCACTTGTTCTGTGAACGTTCCAAGAGAGCTAAGTGTTGTGGTAAGGTATAACGGGTTTGTTTAAAGTGTAGCAAAATATATAACGAAATAAATATACAAATATTACTGCGAACTGAAACCCGCAATGTGTGTGTGTGTGTGTGTACCATTTTTCGCGGTATCCTATCTCATTTATTTATTTATTTATTTATATATATACAAGAAAGTACATTGGGATTGTGAGGATACATAGCATAGTAATTACATTCTTATATACGTATATATATATATATATATATATATATATATATATATATATATATATATATATATATATATATATATATATATATACATATATGTGTGTATATCACGAAAATAAACACGTGATTAAGAATGTGACAATGTCAGACCACGGAGGAAAATGAAACAGGAATTTCCTTAAGTACTTTCGTATATTAAATACATCTTCAGAAGGAATGTCTGAATATTCCTTCTGAAGATGTATTTAATATACGAAAGTACTTAAGGAAATTCCTGTTTCATTTTCCTCCGTGGTCTGACATTGTCATATATACATATATATATACATATATAATATATATATAATATATATATAATATATAATATACATATATATATATATATATATATATATATATATATATATATATATATATATATATTATATACGATAGTGGTATCCTATCATTATAATAGGCTACATGTGTAATATACTTATTTTTGATGGATATGCTTCACTCTCTCGGTTATTATATCTACTTTTTTAATTGTCGGTAATAGATAATATATATTTTATATCAAAGTTAAAGATACTAGAGTTTATAACTAAAGTAGGCTATGCTCACACTTAATTAATTTATATAGATATAATTATTTTGGGGGATATTCCGATCTCAAGGTCGTTATTGTCTGTTATACGTTATATTTCTTTTATATCGAAGGATAAAATATATTAAAAACTTGATACTCTTTACTATTAATATACTGGAAGCACCGGTAACGTTTTGCTATTAATGTCTTTTAAGATCTCATCCGAAATTTTAAGACTATTTCTATATCTAGAAAGAACGGTTTAAGGGAAGACTATTTTGTATACAAATATAAAAT
The DNA here is from genome assembly GCF_040958095.1 of Procambarus clarkii. Lineage (NCBI taxonomy): Eukaryota > Metazoa > Arthropoda > Malacostraca > Decapoda > Cambaridae > Procambarus > Procambarus clarkii. The sequence continues at coordinate 19,871,196 of NC_091195.1, forward strand.
AAAAAAATAGGAGGCCTGGTCGACGACCGGGCCGCGGGGACGCTAAGCCCCGGAAGCATCTCAAGGTAACCTCAAGGTAACGTCTCCCTGAGCAGAGAGCAGCTTCAGCGTGGCGTGCATCTAGATAACCTCCCCGACACCCACCTGGGTTGATCATTATGATGGTTGGGGTGATGTTGGTGGACCTGTTGCTGCTTTTGGTGGTGTTGGTGGACCTGTTGCTGCTTTTGGTGGTGTTGGTGGACCTGTTGCTGCTTTTGGTGGTGTTGGTGGACCTGTTGCTGCTTTTGGTGGTGTTGGTGGACCTGTTGCTGCTTTTGGTGGTGTTGGTGGACCTGTTGCTGCTTTTGGTAGAGGTGGAGGCGCGTCCTGCTAATCGTCGTATGAAGTTCCTGAAGGGGGTGATGGCTCTCTTCTTGTGTTCCGGGCAGCGGCCTTCCTGCTTCTGTTTGTGGGTGATGCTTATCTCCTGCTGAGGCCGGTTAAGGATTCCCTGCTGCCGCTGTTGAGCATATTTTAGTGTTGTCTGCTCCTGTTTGTGTTCTTTGTGAATGTTAGAAGTTCCCTGCTGGTGAAGACTAGGAGTCTCCAGGTCTTTGTGACTACTGACAGATCCCAGATGAAGATTCAGGGCTTCCTGCTGGGGATGTTTGGAGATGCTGTTGGCGATCTCGGTGGTATGGTCTACAGGAAGTGGACGGGTACTATGAGCGAAGCATCCCAGGAGCCGAGACATGGACCCTCAGCGCCTTCTGCAAGAGTGGGCGAGAACCGGGGAAGGGAGTGGTTACTTCAGAGAGATCACGATAGCTATGATGGTAGCGTCCTTAAGGGCCAGATTCACGAAGCAGTTACGCAAGTACTTATGAACGTGTACATCTTTCCTCAATCTTTGACAATTGATTGGTGAAGATTAAGCCACCCAAAAGGTGGCACGGGCATGAATAGCCCGTAAGTGGTGGCCTTTTTGAGCCATTACCAGTATCAAGAACTGATACTGAAGATCTGTGGAGGTGCGACTGCACCCTGCGTGACGGGAGATGTCTCCCGTGATCTTTGACGGCTTTGGTTACATTTATTAAACAGTTTACAAGCAGGAAAACTTGCCAATCAACTGTTGTTATTGTTATAAACAGCCTCCTGGTGCTTCCGAGCTCATTAACTGTTTAATAATTGTAAACAAAGCCGCCAAAGATTGAGAAAAGATGTACAGGTTCGTAAGTGCTGGTGTAACAGCTTCCTGAATCTGGCCCCTGGTTAGGTAAATTCCCACTTGCAAAGTTATTTAAATAATAATCGTAACGCCAGGCTATAATAATTTCAAACTAGATTTTATTGACTAGTGAAAGAATTTGTCTTTCATACGGCCTACTTGCCGTGAACAAATAAAAACAAATAATTCATATTTAAAATATTTATAAAATTAGAGGCATATGTTAGAGGAAACATGTTGTATTTAGGCGTTAAATATAATAATATTAATTTACAACAAGAAAATAATATTAATTGTATAATAATTATATATAATATGCGAAATACATAACCCTACATATTACAAACTACACATAATAAGGAAGTCCGCTGCCATACACCAGGCTACCATACACTAGGCTACCATACACCAAGCTGCCATACACTAGGCTACCATACACCAAGCTACCATACAACAGGCTACCATACAACAGGCTACCATACACCAAGCTGCCATACACTAGGCTACCATACACCAAGCTACCATACACTAGGCTACCATACACCAAGCTGCCATACACTAGGCTACCATACACCAGGCTACCATACACCAGGCTACCATACACTAAGCTAACATACAACAGGCTACCATACACCAGGCTACCATACACCAGGCTACCATACACTAAGCTAACATACAACAGGCTACCATACACTAGGCTACCATACACCAAGCTGCCATACACTAGGCTACCATACACCAAGCTACCATACAACAGGCTACCATACACTAGGCTACCATACACCAAGCTACCATACAACAGGCTACCATACACTAAGCTAACATACAACAGGCTACCATACACTAAGCTAACATACAACAGGCTACCATACACTAGGCTACCATACACCAGGCTACCATACACCAAGCTACCATACACCAAGCTAACATACACCAGGCTACCATACACCAAGCTAACATACACCAGGCTACCATACACCAGGCTACCATACACCAAGCTACCATACACCAAGCTACCATACACCAGGCTACCATACACCAGGCTACCATACACCAGGCTACCATACACCAGGCTACCATACACCAAGCTACCATACACCAAGCTACCATACACCAGGCTACCATACACCAGGCTACCATACACCAGGCTACCATACACCAAGCTACCATACACCAGGCTACCATACACCAGGCTACCATACACCAGGCTACCATACACCAGGCTACCATACACCAGGCTACCATACACCAAGCTACCATACACCAAGCTACCATACACCAGGCTACCATACACCAAGCTACCATACACTAGGCTACCATACACCAGGCTACCATACACCAAGCTACCATACACCAGGGTAACATACACCAAGCTGCCATACACCAGGCTACCATACACCAAGCTACCATACACCAAGCTACCATACACTAGGCTACCATAAACCAGGCTGCCATACACCAAGCTACCATACACCAAGCTACCATACACCAGGCTACCATACACCAAGCTACCATACACCAAGCTACCATACACCAGGCTACCATACACCAGGCTACCATACACCAAGCTACCATACACCAAGCTACCATACACCAGGCTACCATACACCAAGCTACCATACACCAGGCTACCATACACCAAGCTACCATACACCAAGCTACCATACACCAGGCTACCATACACTAAGCTAACATACACCCCGACCTCTCACACTCAAGAACCATCAACTCAGTTGTCAACAAAGACTCAGGAATTTCCCAAGACTATCTATCACTCGCCACCGGAAAATAGATATTGGTGGCAGCGTAATTATAGATATTATCAACGTAACTTTTAGTAGACAAATACGGCCCATTAATTTGTTGTTGTAGTTGATGTGGTTTCGATATCCAGATTTTCGTAATTCGTGAATGTTAATCGGTATATTTGAATTCAGAGTCCAGGTACAATTGAGAGATTCTGAATATTCAAATATTCCTGTTAGTATTATATATATTTGGTCAGCCCATCATTCTGCAACGTGGTACTTATAGCAACAGTTTGCTCAAACGTTCAAAATACTGAATGACCTTAATACAGTTTATCTTTTGAACTTTAGCAGTAAATAAAGAACCTAATCTGACGAAGGTATGAATTCACAATCCTAAGCCTAATATATGCTATTTTAGGCCTAATTTATTGGAAGTATGTGCTGTATTAAGCCTAGTAATGTTTTTTTTCACAAAATTAATAATAGCGTTAACTTTATTGGTTTATTATTGTATGTTCAATCAAATTGTTGTTATACGAGTTATTAGTTATTGGGGTGTAGATGGGGCACCCGGCGGTGCCCGGGTCTTGCTCTCCACTCTCTTCCACTTCTCACTCTTTCTCTCCCTTAACATCCTTCCCTCTTCCGTCATTCTCTCTCTCTCCCCTGTCATTCTCTCTCTCTCCCCTGTCATTCTCTCTCTCTCCCTTCATCTCTCTCTCTCTCAGACAATTTTATATTTCGAAAAGATGAAAATATTTTCAAAACAAATCACCGATTTCAGACTGCATCAGATGTTAAAAGGAGGGGTGGGTGGGGGTAGCTGTAGGTGCCCCTAGTTCTTAAAGGTAGCCAATGTGGCCGACCATGACCAGCCTATGACAGTCACATACCACTCATGTGTCATCTTGAAAAGTTGAGCAGAAGGTGGCCACGAGCATCTGCCCTCCTATCTTGGACGGACAGACAGACAGACATTTTCTGTTACAGATACAGGTGGGCTGTATTTAGCAGGTAGCTACGAGTTAGCGAACCCGTCTTAATGCCCAGATGCCTAATGCCCAGATGCCCAGATGCCTAATGCCCAGATGCCCAGATGCCTAATGCCCAGATGCCCAGATGCCTAATGCCCAAACAATGCCCACGGAGAATGTGTTTCCCAAAACCACTATCAGAGTAAATGACTAGATGCTCGTAGCAGCTGTCTAACTCCCAGGTACCTATTTATAATAATAATAATAATAATAATAATATTTTATTTAGGTAAGGTACATACATACAATAAATTTTTACAAAGATTGGTTGACTTATAGGTAGAGCTAGTACATACAATGCCTAAAGCCACTATTACGCAAAGCGTTTCGGGCATTTACTGGTCGGTGAACAGGTGCATCAGGGTTAAGGATCATATTTACCGTTTTCGGGGACAGGAAGCTTGTATTCACTTCAGTCATTGCCCTTACCATGGATACAACCCCACAACAGTTGCCTAACTGTAGGGTAACGGTTTACTGCTGGGTGAACAGGGGCATCGGGTGTAATGCTCCCCTGAGCCAGTGGTTTCCACTCGGAGGCGAGACCGTCGCTCTACCGTCCAGCCCAAGTGGTTGCCAAGATGCAAGTATTGCATCAGATTAAGTTTGTATGTACTCATCTAGTTGTGCTTGCGGGGGTTGAGCTTCGGTTCTTTGGTCCCGCCTCTTCCTGTACCTCAGCTTATTGGACTGTCTCGTGTCTACATTTGTCTACTGGTATCTTCTTCCTGAGGTTATCTTGAGATGATTTCGTGGCTTTAGTGTCCCCGCGGCCCGGTTATCGACCAGGCCTCCACCCCCAGGAAGCAGCCCATGACAGCTGACTAACACCCAGGTACCTATTTTACTGCTAGGTAACAGGGGCATAGGGTGAAAGAAACTCAGCCCATTGTTTCTCGCCGGCGCCTGGGATCGAACCCGGGACCACAGGATCACGCATCCAGCGTTCTGTCCACTCGGCCGACCGGCTCCCTGAATGGTATTGAAACAATTTCTTACACATGTCTGTGTGGCTCATTTGGGTACTAAGTATTCACCTGTGTGAGTGTGTGGCAAGGGCCCCAACACCTGAGACGAGGCTTGCAAGTTGATCAAGACAGGAGTTGATGTCCTTTGTACTCTGGGGCCAGATTCACGAAAGCACTTACGAACGTGTACATCTTTCCTCAATCTCTGACGGCTTTGGTTACATTTATTAAGCAGTTTACAAGCATGAAAACTTCCCATTCAACTGTTGTTATTGTTATAAACAGCCTCCTGGTGCTTCGGAGTAAATTGTAAACAAAGTCGCCAAAGATTGAGACAAGATATACAGTTTCGTAAGTGTTTGCGTAAGTGCTTTCGTGAATCTGGCCCCTTGTGTCTTGCAATCAAATGTAACTACACCACAACATTGATATTTCTATTTTATATATTTCATTTCTAGTTGAGAATAGTAATTTTATTTACTGGAACGTTTTCCCACTCAAGGAGTTTGTCGAGGTCTTCCTGTAACTTCCTGCAGTCCTCTTCTGTTTTTACAGTCCTCGTCACCTTTGTGTCATCTGGTAACATTGCCATGTACGGGCGCCCTCCCTCGAGTAGGACCTTCACCTAAAATTAGGAGCAGTAGTAGTCCCAGGAGCGAGCCTTGTGGGACCTCACTAGTTACATTCTTCCAGCTTGGAACCGTCCCAGCCTGTGGAGGTACCACAGGGGAGGTACTACAGGGGAGGCACCACAGGTGGAGGCACCACAGGGGAGGTACCACAGGTGGAGGCACCACAGGGGAGGTACCACAGGTGGAGGCACCACAGGGGAGGTACTACAGGGGAGGCACCACAGGTGGAGGCACCACAGGAGAGGTACCACAGGTGGAGGCACCACAGGGGAGGTACCACAGGTGGAGGCACCACAGGGGAGGTACCACAGGTGGAGGCACCACAGGTGGAGGCACCACAGGGGAGGCACCACAGGGGAGGCACCACAGGGGAGGTACCACAGGGGAGGCACCACAGGAGATGCACCACAGGGAAGGCACTACAGGGGAGGCACCACAGGGGAGGCACCACAGGTGATGCACCACAGGGGAGGCACCACAGGGGAGGCACCACAGGGGAGGCACCATAGGGGAGGCACCACAGGTGGAGGCACCACAGGGGAGGCACCACAGGGGAGGCACCACAGGGGAGGCACCACAGGTGATGCACCACAGGGAAGGCACCACAGGGGAGGCACCACAGGGGAGGCACCACAGGTGATGCACCACAGGTGATGCACCACAGGTGATGCACCACAGGTGATGCACCACAGGGGAGGCACCACAGGGGAGGCACCACAGGGGAGGCACCACAGGGAATGCACCACAGGGAAGGCACCACAGGGGAGGCACCACAGGGAAGGCACCACAGGGGAGGCACCACAGGGGAGGCACCACAGGGGAGGCACCACAGGTGATGCACCACAGGGAAGGCACCACAGGGGAGGCACCACAGGGGAGGCACCACAGGTGATGCACCACAGGGGAGGCACCACAGGGGAGGCACCACAGGTGGAGGCACCACAGGGGAGGCACCACAGGGGAGGCCCCACAGGTGATGCACCACAGGGAAGGCACCACAGGGGAGGCACCACAGGGGAGGCACCACAGGGAATGCACCACAGGGAAGGCACCACAGGGGAGGCACCACAGGTGATGCACCACAGGTGATGCACCACAGGGGAGGCACCACAGGGGAGGCACCACAGGGGAGGCACCACAGGTGGAGGCACCACAGGTGGAGGCACAACAGGGGAGGCACCACAGGGGAGGCACCACAGGGGAGGCACCACAGGGGAGGCACCACAGGTGATGCACCACAGGGGAGGCACCACAGGGGAGGCACCACAGGGGAGGCACCACAGGGGAGGCACCACAGGTGGAGGCACCACACGGGAGGCACCACAGGGGAGGCACCACAGGTGGAGGCACCACAGGGAAGGCACCACAGGGGAGGCACCACAGGGGAGGCACCACAGGGGAGGCCCCACAGGGAGGCACCACAGGGGAGGCACCACAGGGGAGGCACCACAGGGAAGGCACCACAGGGGAGGCACCATAGGGGAGGCACCACAGGGAAGGCACCACAGGGGAGGCACCACAGGGGAGGCACCACAGGGGAGGCCCCACAGGGGAGGCACCACAGGGGAGGCACCACAGGTGATGCACCACAGGGAAGGCACCACAGGGGAGGCACCACAGGGGAGGCACCACAGGGGAGGCACCACAGGGAAGGCACCACAGGGGAGGCACCACAGGGGAGGCACCACAGGGGAGGCCCCACAGGGGAGGCACCACAGGGGAGGCACCACAGGTGATGCACCACAGGAAAGGCACCACAGGGGAGGCACCACAGGGGAGGCACCACAGGGGAGGCACCACAGGGGAGGCACCACAGGGGAGGCACCACAGGGGAGGCCAAAGTGGCAGCCTATCGTGCATATCAACAAAGTAACCAGGAATTAACAAGCAGTATCCGCACCACTCATCTGTGGTGGGTGGGGGGTGGGGGCGACCTTCACCTCCCCCCCCCCCCATCTCTCCCCTACCCACCACATCTCCCCCACCCCATCTCCCCTTCCCTCGGGCCACACCTACCCATCACCCGCTTCCCCATCTCCTACCCTCCCTAGCAATGTCCACTACCCTCCCCCACACGTCTTAAAAGAGCCAGATCTCCCTTTCCCACAGGTAGGTAAGTGGCCCTAGAGCACCCCTGCCTCCCCTAAGCCACCCTAGAAGGTAAAGCCGCCGAGGCAGAGGGCCGATAGCTACCCCAATATAAGCGGGAAGAGCAGGGCAGGAGGTGGGGGGAGAGTCTTCACTACCCGCTGTCTTCCTGTCGTCTTCAAGGCCACGATACCCGCCGGCCCTGAGGTACAGCATCCACCTGACTCCTTCATGAGTCTCTCACACGACTCTCAGCCACATTGCGTATATCTCGCCTCTATTTCCCACTGCGCATCTCTCTCCTCTACTCCCCATTGCGTATATCTCGCCTCTATTCCCCATTGCGTATATCTCGCCTTCATTCACCCATTCATTTAAGGGAGCCGGTCGGCCGAGCGGACAGCACACTGGACTTGTCATCCTGTGGTCCTGGGTTCGATCCCAGGCGCCGGCGAGAAACAATGGGCAGAGTTTCTTTCACCCTATGGCCCTGTTACCTAGCAGTAAAATAGGTACCTGGGTATTAGTCAGCTGTCACGGGCTGCTTCCTGGGGGTGGAGGCCTGGTCGAGGACCGGGCCGCGGGGACACTAAAGCCCCGAAATCATCTCAAGATAACCTCAAGATAACCCTTTGTTTACCTCTGGGGGCGGGTGGTAGGACAGGTAAACGTTAGTAATATTACAACTACCTCACGAAAAAATATCAATTGATTAGCTTAAAGGTCATTGAAGGTTATCTTGAGGTTATCTTGAGATGATTTCGGGGCTTTAGTGTCCCTGCGGCCCGGTCCTCGACCAGGCCTCCACCCCCAGGAAGCAGCCCGTGACAGCTGACTAACACCCAGGTACCTATTTTACTGCTAGGTAACAGGGGGCATAGGGTGAAAGAAACTCTGCCCATTGTTTCTCGCCGGCGCCTGGGATCGAACCCGGGACCACAGGATCACAAGTTCAGTGTGCTGTCCGCTCGGCCGACCGGCTCCCAAAGAAAGGTGAAAGAAACTCTGCCCATTGTTTCTCGCCGGCGCCCGGGATCGAACCCGGGACCACAGGATCACAAGTCCAGTGTGCTGTCCGCTCGACCGACCGGCTCCCTAGAAGGGTTGGAGAACTTGGCCCCGTCATGTGACACTGGAACCTTTCTGACCCTCGTCCATGCTGGCACGATTGGGGAGGTTATCGTCTTGAAGTTATCTTGAGATGGTTTTGGGGCTTAGCGTCCTCGCGGCCCGGTCCTCGACCAGGGCCTCTTTTTTGTTATACACCCCCCAGGAAGCAGCAGCCCGTAGCAGCTGTCTAACTCCCAGGTACCTATTTACTGCTAGGTGAACAGGAGCATCAGGGGTGAAAGAAACTGTCCGATAATCTGTGAGGAGACTGTTGATGTATCTATTAACTAGCACTAACTAGCTCATCTTGGCTGTAACTTAGCTAACCTAACCTAACCTACACCAATTTTAGGGTCCACTACCACTCACAGGATGGGTATGGGGTCCACTACCACCCACAGGATGGGTATCGGGTCCACTACCACCCACAGGATGGGTATGGGGTCCACTACCACTCACAGGATGGGTATGGGGTCCACTACCACCCACAGGATGGGTATGGGGTCCACTACCACTCACAGGATGGGTATGGGGGCCACTACCACCCACAGGATGGGTATGGGGTCCACTACCACTCACAGGATGGGTATGGGGTCCACTACCACTCACAGGATGGGTATGGGGTCCACTACCACTCACAGGATGGGTACGGGGTCCACTACCACTCACAGGATGGGTATGGGGTCCACTACCAACCACAGGATGGGTATGGGGTCCACTACCACTCACAGGATGGGTATGGGGTCCACTACCACTCACAGGATGGGTATGGGGTCCACTACCACTCACAGGATGGGTATGGGCCCCACTACCAACCACAGGATGGGTATGGGGCCCACTACCACTCACAGGATGGGTATGGGCCCCACTACCACTCACAGGATGGGTATGGGGTCCACTACCACTCACAGGATGGGTATGGGGTCCACTACCACTCACAGGATGGGTATGGGCCCCACTACCAACCACAGGATGGGTATGGGGTCCACTACCACTCACAGGATGGGTATGGGCCCCACTACCAACCACAGGATGGGTATGGGGTCCACTACCACTCACAGGATGGGTATGGGGCCCACTACCAACCACAGGATGGGTATGGGGTCCACTACCACTCACAGGATGGGTATGGGGTCCACTACCACTCACAGGATGGGTATGGGGTCCACTACCACCCACAGGATGGGTATGGGGTCCACTACCACTCACAGGATGGGTATGGGGTCCACTACCACTCACAGGATGGGTATGGGGTCCACTACCACTCACAGGATGGGTATGGGGTCCACTACCAACCACAGGATGGGTATGGGGTCCACTACCAACCACAGGATGGGTATAGGGGCCACTACCACTCACAGGATGGGTATGGGGTCCACTACCACTCACAGGATGGGTATGGGGTCCACTACCAACCACAGGATGGGTATGGGGTCCACTACCAACCACAGGATGGGTATAGGGTCCACTACCACTCACAGGATGGGTATGGGGTCCACTACCAACCACAGGATGGGTATGGGGTCCACTACCAACCACAGGATGGGTATAGGGGCCACTACCACTCACAGGATGGGTATGGGGTCCACTACCACTCACAGGATGGGTATGGGGTCCACTACCACTCACAGGATGGGTATAGGGGCCACTACCACTCACAGGATGGGTATGGGGTCCACTACCACTCACAGGATGGGTATGGGGTCCACTACCAACCACAGGATGGGTATGGGGTCCACTACCACTCACAGGATGGGTATGGGATCCACTACCACTCACAGGATGGGTATAGGGTCCACTACCACTCACAGGATGGGTATGGGGTCCACTACCACTCACAGGATGGGTATGGGGCCCACTACCACTCACAGGATGGGTATGGGGTCCACTACCACTCACAGGATGGGTATGGGGTCCACTACCACTCACAGGATGGGTATGGGGTCCACTACCACTCACAGGATGGGTATGGGGTCCACTACCAACCACAGGATGGGTATGGGGTCCACTACCACTCACAGGATGGGTATGGGGTCCACTACCACTCACAGGATGGGTATGGGGTCCACTACCACTCACAGGATGGGTATGGGGTCCACTACCACTCACAGGATGGGTATGGGGTCCACTACCACTCACAGGATGGGTATGGGGTCCACTACCACTCACAGGATGGGTATGGGGTCCACTACCACTCACAGGATGGGTATGGGGTCCACTACCACTCACAGGATGGGTATGGGGTCCACTACCACTCACAGGATGGGTATGGGGTCCACTACCACTCACAGGATGGGTATGGGGTCCACTACCACTCACAGGATGGGTATGGGGCCCACTACCACTCACAGGATGGGTATGGGGTCCACTACCACCCACAGGATGGGTATGGGGTCCACTACCACTCACAGGATGGGTATGGGGTCCACTACCACTCACAGGATGGGTATGGGGCCCACTACCACTCACAGGATGGGTATGGGGTCCACTACCACCCACAGGATGGGTATGGGGTCCACTACCACTCACAGGATGGGTATGGGGCCCACTACCACTCACAGGATGGGTATGGGGTCCACTACCACTCACAGGATGGGTATGGGGGCCACTACCACTCACAGGATGGGTATGGGGTCCACTACCACTCACTGGATGGGTATGGGGTTCACTACCACTCACAGGATGGGTATGGGGTTCACTACCACTCACAGGATGGGTATGGGGTCCACTACCACTCACAGGATGGGTATGGGGTCCACTACCACCCACAGGATGGGTATGGGGTCCACTACCACTCACAGGATGGGTATGGGGGCCACTACCACCCACAGGATGGGTATGGGGTCCACTACCACTCACAGGATGGGTATGGGGTCCACTACCACTCACAGGATGGGTATGGGATCCACTACCACTCACAGGATGGGTATAGGGGCCACTACCACCCACAGGATGGGTATGGGGTCCACTACCACTCACAGGATGGGTATGGGGTCCACTACCACCCACAGGATGGGTATAGGGGCCACTACCACCCACAGGATGGGTGTGGGGGTCCACTACTACTCACAGGATGGGTATGGGGTCCACTACCACTCACAGGATGGGTATGGGGTCCACTACCACTCACAGGATGGGTATGGGGTCCACTACCACTCACAGGATGGGTATAGGGGCCACTACCACCCACAGGATGGGTATGGGGTCCACTACCACCCACAGGATGGGTATGGGGCCCACTACCACTCACAGGATGGGTATGGGGTCCACTACCACTCACAGGATGGGTATAGGGGCCACTACCACCCACAGGATGGGTATGGGGTCCACTACCACCCACAGGATGGGTATGGGGTCCACTACCACTCACAGGATGGGTATAGGGGCCACTACCACCCACAGGATGGGTGTGGGGGTCCACTACTACTCACAGGATGGGTATGGGACCCACTACCACCCACAGGATGGGTATGGGGTCCACTACCACTCACAGGATGAGTATGGGGTCCACTACCACTCACAGGATGGGCATGGGGTCCACTACCACTCATAGGATGGGTATGGGGTCCACTACCACCCACAGGATGGGTATAGGGGCCACTACCACCCACAGGATGGGTATAGGGGCCACTACCACCCACAGGATGGGTATGGGGTCCACTACCTCTCACAGGATGGGTATAGAGGCCACTACCACCCACAGGATGGGTATGGGGGCCACTACCACCCACAGGATGGGTATAGGGGCCACTACCACCCACAGGATGGGTATAGGGGCCACTACCACTCACAGGATGGGTATAGGGGCCACTACCACTCACAGGATGGGTATAGGGGCCACTACCACCCACAGGATGGGTATGGGGGTCCACTACCACTCACAGGATGGGTATGGGGCCCACTACCACTCACAGGATGGGTATGGAGTACATAACAATGAAGTACAAATGAACCAGGACCTTCACGTAGTACCAAGAGTGCCAACAATCCATCCCACCACACAGGAATAGTATGTGGACCAGACCACACACTAGAAAGTGAAAGGACGACGACGTTTCGGTCCGTCCTGGACCATTCTCAAGTCGATCCACTCCCAGGGATAGTGTGCCTATCCACCTACCTGTAACCCCCCCTCCCCCCCCCCCCCCCCCAACACATTGGGTAGTGGGGCAAGGCCTCCCCCCTCCTCAGGTGTTTACACAGTTAAACAAACACCAGACAGACTCACACGCCTCTATCAACATTGCCGCCAGTCTTAAAATAACTGACGAACCAAGCTTTGAAATGTTGAGAAAGTTTCAATAATGTTGCACTGACGTTGCACCAATGCTGCACTAATGCTGCACAAATGCTGCACTAATGCTGCACTAATGCTGCACTAATGCTGCACTAATGCTGCAGTAATGTTGCACTAATGCTGCACTAATGCTGCACTAATGCTGCACTAATGCTGCACTAATGCTGTACTAATGCTGCAGTAATGCTGTACTAATGCTGCACTAATGCTGTACTAATGCTGCAGTAATGCTGCAGTAATGCTGCACTAATGCTGCAGTAATGCTGTACTAATGCTGCAGTAATGCTGCACTAATGCTGCACTAATGCTGCAGTAATGCTGCACAAATGCTGCACTAATGCTGCAGTAATGCTGCACTAATGCTGCAGTAATGCTGTACTAATGCTGCACTAATGCTGCACTAATGCTGCAGTAATGCTACAGACTGACCTTGTCAGCAGCTGCGGTTCAATTATCGCCCAGGAACGTCTTCTGACATTTCAAAACTTGTGTTTAAAACCAGTTTTATCCAATGTTACTGTACGACGCGTACCTGTCTACCCAGTGCTTGCTTGAGTGTCTGTCTGTGTCTTGAGGTGCGTCAGTCATCACCTGAGTGTCTGTCTGTGTCTTGAGGTGCGTCAGTCATCACCTGAGTGTCTGTCTGTGTCTTGAGGTGCGTCAGTCATCACCTGAGTGTCTGTCTGTGTCTTGAGGTGCATGAGTAATTTACTTTACAGTCTCCGTGGTGTAGTGGTAAGACACTCGCCTGGCGTTCCGCGAGCTCTATGTCATGGGTTCGTATCCTGGCCGGGGAGGATTTACTGGGCGCAAATCCTTAACTGTAGCCTCTGTTTAACGCAACAGTAAAATGTGTACTTGGATGAAAAAACGATTCTTCGCGGCAGGGGATCGTATTCCAGGGACCTTAGGATTAAGGACTTGCCCGAAACGCTACGCGTACTAGTGGCTGTACAAGAATGTAACAACTCTTGTATATATCTCAAAAAAAAAAAAAAAAAAAAAAAAAAAAAAAAAAACTTGTGAGAAATCAGACCTGTAAGAAACCTGTAAGGGTAATTAATTACCCTTCAGTTACCCCTTTTCTTTGCCAGTTAAGCGCTAATTACATCGACACCTACACTTGTTATGGTTAAGTAATGAGTTGGTTATGCCCTAAAAGCGTTCATGTGCTGGAATTGTTCAGGCGCTGGAAGCGTTCAGGCGCCGGAAGCGTTCAGGCGCTGAAGTGACAACTACTCACCTCCGGGGCATATACGCGGTGCGTATATTTCAAGGAGTGTCTGGGCTGTACAAGAATAAAGGTGAGAGAGGCGACTGCAACAATTACCGCAGCATCTCCATCCTCAGCATTGTCGGCAAGCTGTTTGTTCGACACATTAAGAGGCTCCAAGTACTGGTCCACCATGGACGTGGTCTTTTCCCTCAGACAACTGCAGGAGTATCGGAGGGAACAGCCACTCTTGTAGCCTTCATAGATCTGACGAAGACCTTCCACCTCGTCAGCAGGGATGGTCAAGATCCTCCCCAAGATCGGGTCCAGGCTCCTCAACATCACCAGATCTTGCCACAAGAACATAAAGGACACCGTGGTCTTGGACGGCTCAACATCACTAGATCTTGCCACAAGAACATGAAGAACACCATGGTCTTGGACGGCTCAACATCACCAGATCTTGCCACAAGAACATGAAGAACACCGTGGTCTTGGACGGCTCAACATCACCAGATCTTGCCACAAGAACATAAAGGACACCGTGGTCTTGGACGGCTCAACATCACTAGATCTTGCCACAAGAACATGAAGAACACCGTGGTCTTGGACGGCTCAACATCACCAGATCTTGCCACAAGAACATGAAGGACACCGTGGTCTTGGACGGCTCAACATCACCAGATCTTGCCACAAGAACATGAAGAACACCGTGGTCTTGGACGGCTCAACATCACTAGATCTTGCCACAAGAACATGAAGAACACCGTGGTCTTGGACGGCTCAACATCACCAGATCTTGCCACAAGAACATGAAGAACACCGTGGTCTTGGACGGCTCAACATCATCAGATCTTGCCACAAGAACATGAAGAACACCGTGGTCTTGGACGGCTCAACATCACCAGATCTTGCCACAAGAACATGAAGAACACCGTGGTCTTGGACGGCTCAACATCACCAGATCTTGCCACAAGAACATGAAGAACACCGTGGTCTTGGACGGCTCAACATCACCAGATCTTGCCACAAGAACATGAAGAACACCGTGGTCTTGGACGGCTCAACATCACCAGATCTTGCCACAAGAACATGAAGAACACCGTGGTCTTGGACAGCTCAACATCACCAGATCTTGCCACAAGAACATGAAGAACACCGTGGTCTTGGACGGCTCAGCATCAGACGCCTTCGTCATCCCAAGTGGAGTAAAGCAGGGCAGCGTCCTGGCGCCAACGGTGTTCAGGACTATCTTCCCAGTTATGCTGCAGCGTCCTGGCGCCAACTGTGTTCAGGACTATCTTCCCAGTTATGCTGCAGCGTCCTGGCGCCAACTGTGTTCAGGACTATCTTCCCAGTTATACTGCAGCGTCCTGGCGCCAACGGTGTTCAGGACTATCTTCCCAGTTATACTGCAGCGTCCTCGCGCCAACGGTGTTCAGGACTATCTTCCCAGTTATGCTGCAGCGTCCTGGCGCCAACGGTGTTCAGGACTATCTTCCCAGTCATGCTGCAGCGTCCTGGCGCCAACTGTGTTCAGGACTATCTTCCCAGTTATGCTGCAGCGTCCTGGCGCCAACGGTGTTCAGGACTATCTTCCCAGTTATGCTGCAGCGTCCTGGCGCCAACGGTATTCAGGACTATCTTCCCAGTTATGCTGCAGCGTCCTGGCGCCAACGGTGTTCAGGACTATCTTCCCAGTTATGCTGCAGCGTCCTGGCGCCAACGGTGTTCAGGACTATCTTCCCAGTTATGCTGCAGCGTCCTGGCGCCAACGGTGTTCAGGACTATCTTCCCAGTTATGCTGCAGCGTCCTGGCGCC
The DNA here is from genome assembly GCF_040958095.1 of Procambarus clarkii. Taxonomy (NCBI): domain Eukaryota; kingdom Metazoa; phylum Arthropoda; class Malacostraca; order Decapoda; family Cambaridae; genus Procambarus; species Procambarus clarkii. The sequence continues at coordinate 19,887,324 of NC_091195.1, forward strand.
AACGGTGTTCAGGACTATCTTCCCAGTTATGCTGCAGCGTCCTGGCGCCAACGGTGTTCAGGACTATCTTCCCAGTTATGCTGCAGCGTCCTGGCGCCAACGGTGTTCAGGACTATCTTCCCAGTTATGCTGCAGCGTCTTGGCGCCAACTGTGTTCAGGACTATCTTCCCAGTTATGCTGCAGCGTCCTGGCGCCAACGGTATTCAGGACTATCTTCCAAGTCATGCTGCTGCGCGTCTACGGGTCTACCACAGAAGGTGTCTACCTCTGGACCAGGTCGGTGGGAAAGCTCTTCAACGTCGCCAGGCTGAGAGACAAGACAAAGGTTCAGCTGAGGTGTCTGTGTGACTTTCCTTTTTGCCGACGACCACTCAGCCGAAGACCTCCAACGGCTCATGACCCGCTTCAGCGAGGCCTGCCAGGCCTTCGGACTCACCATCAGCATGAAGGAAACACAGGTCGTGGGACAAGGAGTGGACTCCCCACCTAACATCGGAATCGTTGGCGCCAGGACGCAGCCCTGCTTTACTCCACTTGGGATGACGAAGGCGTCTGATGTTGAGCCGTCCAAGACCACGGTGTTCTTCATGTTCTTGTGGCAAGATCTAGTGATGTTGAGCCGTCCAAGACCACGGTGTTCTTCATGTTCTTGTGGCAAGATCTAGTGATGTTGAGCCGTCCAAGACCACGGTGTTCTTCATGTTCTTGTGGCAAGATCTAGTGATGTTGAGCCGTCCAAGACCACGGTGTTCTTCATGTTCTTGTGGCAAGATCTGGTGATGTTGAGCCGTCCAAGACCACGGTGTTCTTCATGTTCTTGTGGCAAGATCTAGTGATGTTGAGCCGTCCAAGACCACGGTGTTCTTCATGTTCTTGTGGCAAGATCTAGTGATGTTGAGCCGTCCAAGACCACGGTGTTCTTCATGTTCTTGTGGCAAGATCTAGTGATGTTGAGCCGTCCAAGACCACGGTGTTCTTCATGTTCTTGTGGCAAGATCTGGTGATGTTGAGCCGTCCAAGACCACGGTGTCCTTCATGTTCTTGTGGCAAGATCTGGTGATGTTGAGCCGTCCAAGACCACGGTGTTCTTCATGTTCTTGTGGCAAGATCTGGTGATGTTGAGCCGTCCAAGACCACGGTGTTCTTCATGTTCTTGTGGCAAGATCTGGTGATGTTGAGCCGTCCAAGACCACGGTATTCTTCATGTTCTTGTGGCAAGATCTAGTGATGTTGAGCCGTCCAAGACCACGGTGTTCTTCATGTTCTTGTGGCAAGATCTAGTGATTCCAAACTGGAAGTCGGGTACGACTTGGTGTACCTGGACTCCACAATCTGACTCCCTCTCTCTCTCTCGACACGGAGCTCAACAATCCCATCGGTAAAGCATCAACAATCATGTCCAGACTGAGAGAGTGGACCAACAATAAGCTGAATGATTTTGATTGTTGCCACCGGAGGCGGCTAGTTTATTGTGCACCCCATACTCATCCTGTGAGCGGTAGCGCAAAAAGCATTACAGAGGGCAGAGCATTATATTACAAAGTATCCATCAGTGAATGTAAACCAGTCGTCAGTGAATATAAACCAGCCATCAGTGAATATAAACCAACCATCAGTGAATGTAAACCAGCCCTAGGCTTAGCCACCATAGACTAGACATCTAGCCACCAGTTAAAGGTAATCATTACGACTCGAAACCCTCCCGTTTGCATGTCCTACGGGCTCACCATAGCCCGTGCTGCTTGGAACTTGTAGTTCCAGCTAGCCAATCTTAAACAACATTCCGTTTGTATATTTACGTATGAGTGTATGACATACACTCAGTTGCAGACGCCTGTCTTTCATCCTTGCAACATCCGGGGTGGACCAACACCGGTCACTCTGTTTCAAGGAACTTGCCGGTTGCAAAAAAAAGGCGGGAATTCCTGATTCGATTTCTACTCACAGTTGCTTCCATTTTTAGCCTCGGTTGCAAAGGCAGATTGCAACGTAATAATATTATTGCAATGGTCAGGATAATGTTGACATCGAGGTCTTCAGAAACCAATATATTATTAGTTAGGTTTTGTTATATAAGAGTGGGTTATATATCAATAAATCTATAAGGGAAGAATTGGTGACGTTTCGGTTCGTTTTGGACCAATATTAGGTCTCTCATGGTCCAGTATGGACCGAAATGTCGTCAATGCGAACAATGGTGGCTTCGATGAGGACAGGAAGCCGGCGGCTTGTGTGTACCCTCTGGGGAGGTAAGATACGCAAATATCCTCCAAAACCTGTTCTTAATTACTTCAAAGAAAGCAATCACTGCATAGCCTTAAGAATTCTTACTATGTACCCTTACTCTGTATCTTACGATGCATCTTACTGTATTATTCTTGTATATTATGTATCAAATACAGCAGCTTAAGCGGTTGTGCCATAAACACAGGTGTAGACCCATCGTCTTATTGTGCTGTAAGGTAAACTAGTCTTGTAGCCTTGGGAAGGAGTAGTGTCTATGGTGTGAGGAGAATTTGAACTGTTCTACGTCATCGCTACGCTGTAAAGAAGCCTAGCCTAGTCTAACCTAACTTAACGCTGCCTAGCCTAACCTAATGTAACCTAACCTAACGTAGCCTAGCCTTCTTCGACTCGTCTAGCCTAGTCTAACCTAACTTAACGCTGCCTAGCCTAACCTAATGTAACCTAACCTAATGTAACCTAACCTAACGTAGCCTAGCCTTCTTCGACTCGTCTAGCCTAGTCTAACCTAACTTAACGCTGCCTAGCCTAACCTAATGTAACCTAACCTAACGTAGCCTAGCCTTCTTCGACTCGTCTAGCCTAGTCTAACCTAACTTAACGCTGCCTAGCCTAACCTAATGTAACCTAACCTAACGTAGCCTAGCCTTCTTCGACTCGTCTAGCCTAGTCTAACCTAACTTAACGCTGCCTAGCCTAACCTAATGTAACCTAACCTAACGTAGCCTAGCCTTCTTCGACTCGTCTAGCCTAGTCTAACCTAACTTAACGCTGCCTAGCCTAACCTAATGTAACCTAACCTAACGTAGCCTAGCCTAACCTAATGTAACCTAACCTAACGTAGCCTAGCCTTCTTCGACTCGTCTAGCCTAGTCTAACCTAACTTAACGCTGCCTAGCCTAACCTAATGTAACCTAACCTAACGTAGCCTAGCCTTCTTCGACTCGTCTAGCCTAGTCTAACCTAACTTAACGCTGCCTAGCCTAACCTAATGTAACCTAACCTAACGTAGCCTAGCCTTCTTCGACTCGTCTAGCCTAGTCTAACCTAACTTAACGCTGCCTAGCCTAACCTAATGTAACCTAACCTAACGTAGCCTAGCCTTCTTCGACTCGTCTAGCCTAGTCTAACCTAACTTAACGCTGCCTAGCCTAACCTCGCTGAACTTAGTCTAACAAAAATTAGAGTTAAATATTTGTAGGTTGAGATCCTACAGTACAATACAGATCCTACAATACAGTCACATACATTAGATATCAACAGGAGCTGCCTCGTATGGGCCAATAGGCCCTCTGCAGTTACCTTCATTCTTATGTTCTTAGTCGAATATTTTGTTGATGTTTTAGATCTAGCTACTCAGAACGACGTGTCCCTGTAGCACGGGCTATGGCGAGCCCGTAATTTGTCGACTAGTCACGTGTGGGATTTGATCCTGGCGAGGAGAGTTGGGCTCTCATATGATCTGTTATTCTGGGAGTAAGTATGAGTACTCTTTAGGACTTCCTGTTGCTCCAGACCTCAGTGTAGTCGAGGTCTTGTTAGCCTTCAGAAGCGCCGCCCGCCTGTGCGGAGTGGTTGTTTGGACTTGGTTGGTTGGACTTGGACTTGTTTGGACTTGGACTTGTTTGGACTTGGTGGTTGTATGGTTTGTTGGTGGTTTAGATGCTTTAATTGAGCACTATGATCCCCCCCCTACCTCCTAAGGGGGTATCCACTGTACACACACACACACACACACACACACACACACACACACACACACACACACACACACACACAGAAGGAGCAAGACAGAGGAGGACAGCTTGAGGCTTCAAGAAGACCTGGACAAGCTGCAGGAATGGTCGAACAAATGGTTGTTAGAGTTTGACCCAAGTAAATGTAATGTAATGAAGATAGGTGCAGGGAGCAGGAGGCCAGATACAAGGTATCACTTGGGAGATGAAATACTTCAAGAGTCAGAGAGAGAGAAAGACTTGGGGTTGATATCACGCCAGACCTGTCTCCTGCAGCACATATCAAGAGGATAACATCAGCGGCATATGCCAGGTTAGCTAACATAAGAACGGTTTTTAGAAACTTGTGTAAGGAATCATTCAGAACTTTGTATACCACATATGTCAGACCAATCCTGGAGTATGCAGCCCCAGCATGGAGTCCATATCTAGTCAAGCATAAAACTAAACTGGAAAAGGTTCAAAGGTTTGCCACCAGACTAGTACCCGAGCTGAGAGGTATGAGCTACGAGGACAGATTACGGGAGTTAAACCTCACGTCACTGGGAGACAGAAGAGTTAGAGGGGACATGATCACTACATACAAGATTCTCAGGAATTGATTGGGTATATAAGGACAGATTATTTAACACAAGGGGCACACGCACTAGGGGACGCAGGTGGAAATTGAGTGCCCAAATGAGCCTAGAGACATTAGAAAGAATTTGCTCAGTGTCAGAGTAGTAGACAAATGGAATGCATTAGGCAATGATGTGGTGGAGGCTGACTCCATACACAGTTTCAAGTGTAGATATAATAGAGCCCAATAGGTTCAGGAACCTGTACACCTGTTGATTGACGGTTGAGAGGCGGGACCAAAGAGCCAGAGCTCAACCCCCGCAAGCACAATTAGGTGAGTACACACACACACACACGGTAAGGTTCGGTTAGGTTGGAGATTCCAGGAGGTCTTAACAATAGAACAAGGAGAGGTCACGGCGCTAGGAGAGGTGGCAGCAAACCAGGCGGCCTTGGAAGGGTTCGAAATTACAAGAGATGAGATCAAGAGGCATTTGTTGGATTTGGCCGTGAGAAAGGCTGTTGGGCCGGACGGAATCTCACCATGGGTATTGAAAGAGTGTGCAGAAGCACTTTGCTTGCCACTCTCCATAGTGTATAGTAGGTCACTGGAGACGGGAGACCTACCAGAAATATGGAAGACGGCGAATGTGGTCCCAATATACAAAAAGAGAGACAGACAAGAGGCACTGAACTACAGGCCAGTGTCCTTGACTTGTATACCATGCAAGGTGATGGAGAAGATCGTGAGAAAAAACCTGGTAACACATCTGGAGAGAAGGGACTTAATAACCCTCCAGAGGTTGATAGGACTTAATAACCCTCCAGAGGTTGACAGGCCTTAATAACCCTCCAGAGGTTGACAGCCCCTAATAACCCTCCAGAGGTTGAGAGGCCCTAATAACCCTCCAGAGGTTGACAGGCCTTAATAACCCTCCAGAGGTTGACAGGCCTTAATAACCCTCCAGAGGTTGACAGGCCCTAATAACCCTCCAGAGGTTGACAGGCCTTAATAACCCTCCAGAGGTTGACAGGCCTTAATAACCCTCCAGAGGTTGACAGACCTTAATAACCCTCCAGAGGTTGACAGGCCTTAATAACCCTCCAGAGGTTGACAGGCCTTAATAACCCTCCAGAGGTTGATAGGCCTTAATAACCCTCCAGAGGTTGACAGGCCTTAATAACCCTCCAGAGGTTGACAGACCTTAATAACCCTCCAGAGGTTGACAGGCCTTAATAACCCTCCAGAGGTTGACAGGCCTTAATAACCCTCCAGAGGTTGACAGACCTTAATAACCCTCCAGAGGTTGACAGGCCTTAATAACCCTCCAGAGGTTGATAGGCCCTAATAACCCTCCAGAGGTTGATAGGCCTTAATAACCCTCCAGAGGTTGATAGGCCCTAATAACCCTCCAGAGGTTGATAGGCCCTAATAACCCTCCAGAGGTTGATAGGCCCTAATAACCCTCCAGAGGTTGATAGGCCCTAATAACCCTCCAGAGGTTGATAGGCCCTAATAACCCTCCAGAGGTTGATAGGCCCTAATAACCCTCCAGAGGTTGATAGGCCCTAATAACCCTCCAGAGGTTGATAGGCCCTAATAACCCTCCAGAGGTTGATAGGCCCTAATAACCCTCCAGAGGTTGATAGGCCCTAATAACCCTCCAGAGGTTGATAGGCCCTAATAACCCTCCAGAGGTTGATAGGCCCTAATAACCCTCCAGAGGTTGACAGGCCTTAATAACCCTCCAGAGGTTGACAGACCTTAATAACCCTCCAGAGGTTGACAGCCCCTAATAACCCTCCAGAGGTTGATAGGCCCTAATAACCCTCCAGAGGTTGATAGGCCCTAATAACCCTCCAGAGGTTGAGAGGCCCTAATAACCCTCCAGGGGTTGATAGGCCTTAATAACCCTCCAGAGGTTGACAGGCCTTAATAACCCTCCAGAGGTTGACAGACCTTAATAACCCTCCAGAGGTTGACAGCCCCTAATAACCCTCCAGAGGTTGAGAGGCCCTAATAACCCTCCAGAGGTTGATAGGCCTTAATAACCCTCCAGAGGTTGACAGGCCTTAATAACCCTCCAGGGGTTGACAGACCTTAATAACCCTCCAGAGGTTGACAGCCCCTAATAACCCTCCAGAGGTTGAGAGGCCCTAATAACCCTCCAGAGGTTGATAGGCCCTAATAACCCTCCAGAGGTTGATAGGTCTCAATAACCCTCCAGAGGTTGAGAGGCCTTCATAACCCTCCAGAGGTTGACAGCCCCTTATAACCCTCCAGAGGCTGAGAGCCCCTAATAATCCTCCAGAGGTTGACAGGCCTTAATAACCCTCCAGAGGTTGACAGGCCTTAATAACCCTCCAGAGGTTGACAGACCTTAATAACCCTCCAGAGGTTGACAGGTCTTAATAACCCTCCAGAGGTTGAGAGGCCTTCATAACCCTCCAGAGGTTGACAGACCTTAATAACCCTCCAGAGGTTGACAGGTCTTAATAACCCTCCAGAGGTTGAGAGGCCTTCATAACCCTCCAGAGGTTGACAGGCCTTAAGCACAATACTAACAAATTTAGCCTAGTAATTTCCTGAGGAAGCAGAGCGTAGTGGAGACGGCAGGATGGGCTTGGTAGTGCTAGGGATGGTCATCCTTCTGACTGGTTACTGCTGGAATGTGCGCTGTCATTCAGGTACCTCTGGCCTGCCTCCCTCTGTAGTCACCTAGTTGGATTCACCTAGATGTATTCACCCAGTTGTATTCATCTAGTTGTATTCATCTAGTTGTATTCATCTAGTTGTATTCATCTAGTTGTATTCACCTAGTTGTATTCACCTAGTTGTATTCATCTAGATGTGTTTGCGAGGGTTGAGCGCTGACTCTTTGGTCCCGCCTCTCAACTGTCAATCAACTGGTGTACAGGTTCCTGAGCCTATCGGGCTCTATCATATCTACACTTGAAACTGTGTATGGAGTCAGCCTCCACCACATTACTGCCTAATGCATTCCACCTGTTAACTACTCTGACACTGACAAAGTACTTTCTAACGTCTCTGTGGCTCATGTGTGTTTGTTTGTGTGTGTGTGTGTGTGTGTGTGTGTGTGTGTGTGTGTGTGTGTGTGTGTGTGGAGGTCTGACCTGAGCAGCCTCAGTGCCTTCTCTCACACATACACAAACACGCACGCAGGCATACGCACACGCGCGCGCGTAGACAACAACACACGCTTCAAGCCCTGGAACAAAGAGCCCTTCCGAGCGCCGTGAGACCTCATACCGAGTATGCGGCCCCGGCATGGAACCCCAACCTGAAGAAGCACAAAGCCAAACCATGAAATGTCCCACAAATATGCACCAAGACTGGTTCCTGCGCTAAGGGGACTGAGCTATGAGGAAAGACTAAGGGAACAAAGCCACAAGGGCCGTGACGAGGAATCGAACCTACGTCCGAGAGCATCCCAGACGCTGCCTTTATCGACTGAGCTACGACATGGTCAAAAGAGTTGAAACCAGAAGTTCTACTGAACTTACTGGATCCTGCAGCCTCTCCGAGACACAAAGACTGAGGGAACTGGACCTCGCTACACAGGAGGAATGAAGGAATAAGGCAGACATGATAACGACGTGACAGATACTAAGAGTCGGTAAAGTTGTGGAAGCCAGTTCGATACACAGTTTTAAATGTAAATATGATGTATGTAAATAAATGTAAAAAACTAGTGAAAAATAGTCAGTGTATTGAACTATTCATGGTGGAAAGGCGGGGCAGAAGCCCAGGTTCGATTCCCGGCCGAGGTAGAAACAATTTGCCAAAATTTCTTTCACCTCATGCGTCTGTTCACCTTGCAGTAAATAGGTACCTGTACCCCCCTCTTCACTATAACCCTCTTTACCACACACAAGCGATTTCAAAATATGTATCACCTTGTCAAGAACACATATTTATGACAGTTCTATGTGCGATACATATGATACAGCAAGGATGAAAATTGGTATCAACACCCCCCCCCCCCTCCCCTCCCCCAATTTTGGCATTGGGGGAGGTGAGGGGGGAGGGCTAACCCTATGACAGTCCCCCACCACCCACCACTCACCCTGCAAAGTTTGACGAGACCTGCCATAGGCATCTGATCTCTAAACTCTTCAAGAATTATATGTTTATAGATACCTCGGCTTATATTAAATGCGTTTATACTTGGGTTTATAAGGAGATAACATGATATATTAAATATTCCTGAAAGATATACCATGATATATTTAATATTCCTGAAGGATAACCCATGATATATTTAATATTTCTGAAGGATATGCGGTATATTCAGACCCCAACATTTCTGTGGTTGGCTGAGTGGTTAGACTCAAGGACTAGTTTAATAGTTAGCGTGTTCGACGTTATTCTGATTTTCGGCCCACAGTCTGGTGCATGGGCTAGGAGGCATCAGAATGTTGGCATGGGCCGTTAGGTTAGGAGAGAACACGTTCAGTTCACGGTTTCCATACCCATCCCGTGGGCGGTGGTGGGCCCCCATACCCATCCTGTGGGTGGTGGTGGACCCTATACCCATCCTGTGGGTGGTGGTGGACCCCATACCCATCCTGTGGGTGGTGGTGGACCCTATACCCATCCTGTGGGTGGTGGTGGACCTCATACCCATCCTGTGGGTGGTGGTGGATCCCATACCCATCTCGTGGGTGGTGGTGGGCCTCATACCCATCCCGTGGGTGGTGGTGGACCCCCATACCCATCCTGTGGGTGGTGGTGGACCTCATACCCATCCCGTGGGTGGTGGTGGACCCCCATACCCATCCTGTGGGTGGTGGTGGACCTCATACCCATCCCGTGGGTGGTGGTGGACCCCCATACCCATCCTGTGGGTGGTGGTGGACCCTATACCCATCCTGTGGGTGGTGGTGGACCCCCATACCCATCCTGTGGGTGGTGGTGGACCCTATACCCATCCTGTGGGTGGTGGTGGACCCCATACCCATCCCCTGGGTGGTGGTGGACTCCCAAACCCATCCTGTGGGTGCTGGTGGACCCCATACCCATCCTGTGGGTGGTGGTGGGCCTCATACCCATCCCGTGGGGGGTGGTGGACCCCATACCCATCCCGTGGGTGGTGGTGGATCCCAAACCTATCCCGTGGGTGGTGGTGGACCCCATACCCATCCCGTGGGTGGTGGTGGACCCCATACCCACCCCGTGGGTGGTGGTGGACCCCATACCCACCCCATCCAGTGGGATAGGTGTGTGTACCTATCCAGTAGATGACAGTTGGGGGGAGTTTACAGACATCTGCATGCACTACCTACAGTCAGCAAACTGTGGATGCTTTGCTGGTAAGATATCAGGTAATAAGATATCAGGTAAGATATCAGGTAATAAGATATCAGGTAAGATATCAGGTAAGATATCCGGTAAGATATCAGGTAAGAACATTCTCACGCGTATATCACTCTCGTCTTAGACCTCGTGTCCACACCCACACTGGAAGAAATGGTTCGCTAACGTGTGATATCGAATGAACCAATCCACAAGGGGCCGTGATGTGACGGGATTCGAACCTACGCCCGGGACGTTCCCAGCTGCGCCTTAGTACCAACTGCGCATCTGGGAACATCCCGTGGTGGGGTAGGTTCGAATCCCGCACATCAAAGGTCCTATAGTGGCTGTGAAGGAACCGATATCAGAGAGAGAGATGACTTACTGACGGGTATTTTGAGTCCTATGTCCATTCACTTGGGTTCTAGGAGACTCGAACCCTGGACCCCGCTCGTGGGAAGCCGGAAGGTCTATCGGCTGAGCTATTGAGGGGTTTTAATAGGGGAAAGTTCTTAGAAGCAGGAGTCTGCTGTCAAGGTGTCTCCTCCTACAGGCTTACAAGCACACCCCCCCCCCACCCAGCCACTTGGGCTGGACGGTAGAGCGACGGTCTCGCTTCATGCAGGTCGGCGTTCAATCCCCGACCGTCCATAAAAGTGGTTGGACACCATTCCTTCCCCCGTCCCATCCCAAATCCTTATCCTGACCCCTTCCAAGTGCTATATAGTCGTAATGACTTGGCACTTTCCCCAATAGTTCCCTTCCCCCCCCCCCTCGTACACCCCCTCCCTCCCCCCCCCCCGTAACAGACAGACACCGCCGACCTAAACCCCGATATAAGCCACACCGGTCCAGTAACCCTGCTGAGCGTGACGTCATCAGCCATCGTGCAAGCATTAAGATGCAATAACAAGCTAGGGGTATATTTAGTGCCCCCCCCCCCCTCTCTGTCTCTCTCTCTCTCTCTCTCTCTCTCTCTCTCTCTGTCTCTCTCTCTCTCTCTCTCTCTGTCTCTCTCTCTCTCTCTCTCTCTCTGTCTCTCTCTCTCTCTCTCTCTCTCTCTCTCTCTCTGTCTCTCTCTCTCTCTCTGTCTCTCTCTCTCTCTCTCTCTCTCTCTCTCTCTCTCTCTCTCTCTCTGTCTCTCTCTCTCTCTCTCTCTCTCTCTCTCTCTCTCTCTCTCTCTCTCTCTCTCTCTCTCTCTCTCTCTCTCTCTCTCTCTCTCTCTCTCTCTCACATGTCTCTCTCTGTGTGTTCTCTCTCTCTCTCTCTCTCTCTCTCTGTCTCTCTCTCTCTCTCTCTCTCTCTCTCTCTCTCTCTCTCTCTCTCTCTCTCTCTCTCTCTCTCTCTCTCTCTCTCTCTCTCTCTCTCTCTCTCTCCCTCTCTCTCTCTCACATGTCTCTTCTTCCCATTTGTTCTTTGTCTCTTCTATCTCCGTGTCTGTCCTATCTCCCATTCTACCCCCTCTCTTTCTCCCTCTCTACCCTGTCATTCCCTCTCTCTGTCTCTCCCGTCATTCCATCTACCCTCTCTCAATCTACCCCTCTCTCTCCCCTCACCAAGTGGTGTTCAACCACTTGGGCTGGACGGTAGAGCGAGGGTCTCGCTTCGTGCAGGTCGGCGTTCAATCCCCGGCCGTCCTAGTGGTTGGGCACCATCCCTTTTCTCCGTAGAACCTCAAATACTTATCCTGACCCTTTTAAAGTGTTATATAGTAGTAATGGCTTGGCGCTTTCCCCCCTGATAATTCCCTTCCCCTTCCCCTCCTCACTCCATCTCCCCTCCTCACATTTACATAGTGCGCATAGGTCACTTACATAGGTCACTTACATAGGTCACTTACATAGGTCACTTACATAGGTCACTTACATAGGTCACTTACATAGGTCACTTACATAGGTCACATAGTGCGCCGTGATGCTAGAACTCCCCAACTCCATGATAGCATCTTGAGGATATCAGCAAGAACACGAGAGGTAATAAAGTAATTGCAAAGTTCCAGGTACCTCATGCCGCTAGGTCGTGTGTGAGATCGTAAGTCCTGCTCGTAAGTGTGCACCTGGAGTGCTCAGGATTGGGAGATCCGTCACCTGTAGCCACCTGCCACAGGTAACCCAACCTGATCCTGGCAACCTGGTATATGTGGGCCTGCGGGCCGCTCCAAGCAACAGCCTGGTGGACCAAACTCTCACAAGTCAAGCCTGGCCTCGGGCCGGGCTTGGGCAGTAGAACAACTCCCAGAACCCCATCAACCAGGTATATGTGGGCCTGCGGGCCGCTCCAAGCAACAGCCTGGTGGACCAAACTCTCACAAGTCAAGCCTGGCCTCGGGCCGAGCTTGGGCAGTAGAACAACTCCCAGAACCCCATCAACCAGGTATATGTGGGCCTGCGGGCCGCTCCAAGCAACAGCCTGGTGGACCAAACTCTCACAAGTCAAGCCTGGCCTCGGGCCGGGCTTGGGCAGTAGAACAACTCCCAGAACCCCATCAACCAGGTATATGTGGGCCTGCGGGCCGCTCCAAGCAACAGCCTGGTGGACCAAACTCTCACAAGTCAAGCCTGGCCTCGGGCCGGGCTTGGGCAGTAGAACAACTCCCAGAACCCCATCAACCAGGTATATGTGGGCCTGCGGGCCGCTCCAAGCAACAGCCTGGTGGACCAAACTCTCACAAGTCAAGCCTGGCCTCGGGCCGAGCTTGGGCAGTAGAACAACTCCCAGAACCCCATCAACCAGGTATATGTGGGCCTGCGGGCCGCTCCAAGCAACAGCCTGGTGGACCAAACTCTCACAAGTCAAGCCTGGCCTCGGGCCGGGCTTGGGCAGTAGAACAACTCCCAGAACCCCATCAACCAGGTATATGTGGGCCTGAGGGCCGCTCCAAGCAACAGCCTGGTGGACCAAACTCTCACAAGTCAAGCCTGGCCTCGGGCCGGGCTTGGGCAGTAGAACAACTCCCAGAACCCCATCAACCAGGTATATGTGGGCCTGCGGGCTGCTCCAAGCAACAGCCTGGTGGACCAAACTCTCACAAGTCAAGCCTGGCCTCGGGCCGGGCTTGGGCAGTAGAACAACTCCCAGAACCCCATCAACCAGGTATATGTGGGCCTGCGGGCCGCTCCAAGCAACAGCCTGGTGGACCAAACTCTCACAAGTCAAGCCTGGCCTCGGGCCGGGCTTGGGCAGTAGAACAACTCCCAGAACCCCATCAACCAGGTATATGTGGGCCTGAGGGCCGCTCCAAGCAACAGCCTGGTGGACCAAACTCTCACAAGTCAAGCCTGGCCTCGGGCCGGGCTTGGGCAGTAGAACAACTCCCAGAACCCCATCAACCAGGTATATGTGGGCCTGAGGGCCGCTCCAAGCAACAGCCTGGTGGACCAAACTCTCACAAGTCAAGCCTGGCCTCGGGCCGGGCTTGGGCAGTAGAACAACTCCCAGAACCCCATCAACCAGGTATATGTGGGCCTGAGGGCCGCTCCAAGCAACAGCCTGGTGGACCAAACTCTCACAAGTCAAGCCTGGCCTCGGGCCGGGCTTGGGCAGTAGAACAACTCCCAGAACCCCATCAACCAGGTATATGTGGGCCTGCGGGCCGCTCCAAGCAACAGCCTGGTGGACCAAACTCCCAGAACCCCATCAACCAGGTCAACACGGGGGAATGCACTGAAAGAAAAAGTTGTAGAAGCCACCTCCATCCACAACTCTAGGGACAGCTTCGACAAAGCCTCCCAATGTCAGGAAAGTTGTGTTATAATGGAATAGTTACAACAACAACTCCAGTAAAGGTTGGGGATATAAGGAGCTATACTTCACTTCCCAGAATATTGGTATTACGTTCAATGAGCTGTTGTTGTTGTTGTCATAGATTCAGCTACTCGGAACAAGTTCCAAGTAGCACGGGCTATGGTGAGCCCGTAACTTACCTGGCACAGGAGCGGGGCAAGTAGCACGGGCTATGGTGAGCCCGTAACTTACCTGGCACAGGAGCGGGGCAAGTAGCACGGGCTATGGTGAGCCCGTAACTTACCTGGCACAGGAGCGGGGCAAGTAGCACGGGCCATGGTGAGCCCGTAACTTACCTGGTACAGGAGCGGGGCAAGTAGCACGGGCTATGGTGAGCCCGTAGTGGACTTACCTGGCACAGGAGCGGGGCAAGTAGCACGGGCTATGGTGAGCCCGTAACTTACCTGGTACAGGAGCGGGGCAAGTAGCACGGGCTATGGTGAGCCCGTAGTGGACTTACCTGGCACAGGAGCGGGGCAAGTAGCACGGGCTATGGTGAGCCCGTAGTGGACTTACCTGCCACAGGAGCGGCGCAAGTAGCACGGGCTATGGTGAGCCCGCAGTGGACTTACCCGGCACAGGAGCGGTGCGTTCAATGAGCATTAGAACTGCCTATAAGGAGGCTGTCCGCACCTGTCAAATTTTTCCTCTAAAAAGAGGTATTCCTTATTCAGTCTTCTACCCAGTCATTCAACTTCTCAATCCGGGACCGCTGGCAGGGTCGTTGGTCTCAGGCTTCCGGTAACAACCCAACCAGTCATATTAATAGAACGTCGCATTTTGACGTATAGTCTACCTAAAGCCAAAAATTGTCGTACTAGAAAATGATAGCGGCTCGTGAAATTGACGTACTATCCCGTTTTCTGTTTTGGGTTCTCTGGTAGGTTAAGTACGACAGTTTCTTGATGTTGGGGAAACCTTATGAGAGCGGGTTGAACTGCACACTCTTAAGGGTAACCTATCCTCTTGCCCATCCTCCTACAAATGTAACTGACGATGGGAAACGGCTTTGGCTAGGTTACGTAATGCCCATACGCGTCGCCCCGCTCCGTAGTGTCCTAACTACATTGTCTCACTTACAGTCCAGCCCGTCCTCCTAAGGCTTCAAAACGTCAAGAAAACGGTTAATTTAAAGTGTCCTTTCCTAACCTAACAGACTAAACCAGGGGACCCAAAACAGAAAATGGGACTACGTCACTTTCGCCTTTCGCTTCCATGTACTAATACGACAATTTATAGCTTTAATAAACGCATACGAGCGAAAAGCGACGTTCTATGTAAGAGGACAGGTTGTACCCGCAGTCGGGCGCCTCCTTGTGGACTGTCCCGATTTCCAGGACGATTATGTCTCGCTTTGCTAATTCAAGTTCAAGTTTGTTTATTGAGTTAGTTTAGTTCATTTATTATGCACCCCATACCCATCTTGTGGGCGGTATTGGAAAGGGTTACAGAGGCACATAATGGGCTCAGGGACTGAACCCCACAATTCATTTAGCTAAGCAAGTTACAGTCTTGATGAGCTAGTTACAAAATTCAGTATAAGTCGTCACATCAACAATGGGTTCGAGATCGACCTCAAGTACAGGTTCTAAATTAAGCAACTGACATATGTGGAGAGCTAGTGTCACAAGTTATATGTTTGTCCTGCACACCGCCCCCCATCCAGTGGGCAGCGGTGGATAGGTTACACCGCCCCCCATCCAGTGGGCAGCGGTGGATAGGTTACACCGCCCCCCATCCAGTGGGCAGCGGTGGATAGGTTACACCGCCCCCCATCCAGTGGGCAGCGGTGGATAGGTTACACCGCCCCCCATCCAGTGGGCAGCGGTGGATAGGTTACACCGCCCCCCATCCAGTGGGCAGCGGTGGATAGGTTACACCGCCCCCCATCCAGTGGGCAGCGGTGGATAGGTTACACCGCCCCCCATCCAGTGGGCAGCGGTGGATAGGTTACACCGCCCCCCATCCAGTGGGCAGCGGTGGATAGGTTACACCGCCCCCCATCCAGTGGGCAGCGGTGGATAGGTTACAATCACTTAGTTACTACCTACAGTTAGCAAACTGGGGATATTTGGCTAAAATTTCTGGTAGCAGAAATACATCTCAAAGGGATAGAGTAGCTTAGGCTATTTCTAACTCTCTCTTTGCTAATGTTTCCTCGCGGACGTTTGACCCTCGACAAGATCCTTGGCGAACTGATATCTTCGATATCAAATTATGGGGTTTTGTTCTTATATTGATATCTGTGATCACTATCTTATAGTGATATCTGTCGCACTTTTTGGATATCCAGCGACTTTATGGTGCTACATAGTCGCCCCGGCATCTTCTTGAGGTTATCTTGAGATGATTTTGGGGCTTTAGTGTCCCCGCGGCCCGGTCCTCGACCAGGCCTCCACCCCCAGGAAGCAGCCCGTGACAGCTGACTAACACCCAGGTACCTATTTTACTGCTAGGTAACAGGAGCATAGGGTGAAAGAAACTCTGCCCATTGTTTCTCGCGGGCGCCTGGGATCGAACCCAGAACCACAGGATCACAAGTCCAGCGTGTTGTCCGCTCGGCCGACCGGCTCCCGTGAAAGTGGAGGACACCCCGCAGTATCTTGTATGTAGTGATCATATTCCCCCTAGCAGTAAATACATGCCTGGGAGTTTACCAACTGTTGTGGGTGGCATTATGGGAAGAAGCCGGTCACTATAGGGTATAGGGAAATCAATTACCCTATGAAGCTTTCTGTGCTAGACAACATATAAGATATAGTCACCTTGCCCCTCACCCACCAGGAGAAAATCTGGATAAATAACGTTATTGTAACATTGAATCAACGTTGATGACAATTAAACGTTGTTTAAACGTTGGTTTAAACGTTTTGCCGGTGGGATAGGGGTGACGGCGGGCCGCGACCCACGAGTGCTGGGCGTGGTGGCCATGTTTACATGGGAAGTCGTTGTGCAAGGCGGGACGACGCGCCGACGCTACTGAGGGCCTTGGACCCCAACAATGGCTCCTCTGACGCCCTCAGAACCCTTCAATGCAGCGTGTGTGTGTGTGTGTGTGGCGCGCGTGTGTGTGTGTCTGGTGCGTGTGTGTGTGTGTGTACTCACCTAGTTGTGTCTGCAGGATCGAGCATTGACTCTTGGATCCCGCCTTTCGAGCATCGGTTGTTTACAGCAATGACTCCTGTCCCATTTCCCTATCATGTGTTCCTATCATTTCCCTGACCAACTGACGTGTGTGTGTGTGTGTGTGTGTGTGTGTGTGTGTGTGTGTGTGTGTGTGTGTGTGTGTGTGTGTGTGTGTGTGTGTGTCTGGTGTGTGTGTGTGTGTGTGTGTGTGTGTGTGTGTGTGTGTGTGTGTCTGGCATGTGTGTGTGTGTCTGGCATGTGTGTGTGTCTGGTGTGTGTGTGTGTGTGTGTGTGTCTGGCATGTGTGTGTGTGTCTGGCATGTGTGTGTGTGTGTCTGGTGTGTGTGTGTGTGTGTGTGTCTGGCGTGGGTGCACGTGCGCAGACTCCATACCCTCGTGTGTGCTCTCGCATGTTTGCATGTGTCCACCTGTTTGTGCTTGCAGTGTGGGAACCGACCTGTGAGATTTATATTTATTTAATTTATATGAATTTATATTTACGTTAATTTGTATACTTCGATAGCAATTTGTATAATGATAAGTGGACTGTATTTCTGCAATAATCTCATAATCTCACAAATCGATCCTCTACACATTAGGGGGGGTTTATATTACACATATGCAGCCAATCAAATTACAGTAATAGCTACATACATTGATGAGGTTCCTTCTCTTATAGTACAGCAGGTTAGTCCACCAGGTATAACTAGAGTGTAGACACCAAATTATCCTCTTTGAGGTAGCTTCTATCACCCAGTAACTGGTGCACATAATCTTGCATCCTCGTCTTGACCTGTCAAAAGTGCGCTAGCTGTGAAGCCAGAATCCTATATATGACAAGCTATATCAGAGAAAACACTATACAGTACATGGAACATTAAAGACCTGGCTTAATTACCTTTAGTATGAGGCGATTTCGCGTTCTAACCGGCTAACCCTATATCCTGACATTAATGGCCATAAATGAATGATAAACGGGTTTCGGATAGACACTTAACTTGTATTTGTAGACAGCGTGTTGACAATGGTACACCTTTGGGTTCCATAACACTACGTCCAAGTAAATTTAACAGGAGCCGAATTTGCTCCCGTGTGAGCCTCTGGTCTCAATAAACAACAATGGCTGCCCTCCTTCCCCACTCTGACGCCTGGCCTACTTTGTCCAGATTTCAGAAAGTGATAGAAGGGTCACATTTACTCTACTTTAATATTGATAATTAAGTTAATTTATATAAGATGTTTTTATGATGGTAAAGTCCAAAGACTAATGTATTTAAGAACAATTCCCAGCAGAATAGCTGGTGAATTATAATAGTATGTGGTGATGATATCCCGTTTTCTATAGACGGTAATTCCACTACAAGTTACGTTTTCTATGGGTAACTTGTTGGTAATACAGCAGCACTTATTATCTGTCTGTATGATTATTAAATGGTGTCGGACTTTCCGACATAATTCCCCAGGGGGCTGCTCACGGGTCGAAGTCCTATTTAGAACAGACGGACACCGATACTCCTCCTTCGAATTATTAGATTAATTTGATGTTAGTAGTTAGTAATCACACATTTGTGTGTCTGTTCGTACAGGACGGATGTCCCGTACTAGAGTTGTAGGGGTTAGAAGTCTAATGCGATTTCATTTCCCTGTCAACTCTTGAAAGGCTAATATTCAAGCCTTATTACATATTATTTAACCCAGAAGACTGGATGTGATCAAGTACTACAGTCAAGTATGATTCAGGGACTGCAGTGAGATCAGTGACATTAGATATAACTTGAAGTTTGTTCAGGTAACTGGTCACTGATATATAAACACTGAGGCCCATGGAATACATCTTGATTAAATAATAAATGTATCAAATCAGTCATCAAATTTATTGGGGTTTAATTTAGTTAATTGATTCAGAAGATTGAATAGCTCATCATTAAAGTAAAGTATGGTTCTGAGACTGCAGTGGGTTCAGTGACATTGGTCGCAGTGACTTGTAGCTGTTTTAGGCTACTGTTCACTGATTTGCCACTGAGGCCTCATGAACTCATCTTCAGCTTCAAATGATGATACTAACATCAACCTCTGTTGGTATAGTCAGCTGTAATCTCCTTAGTATAATGCTACTGGAGAAATATAATCAGCTGACAAATTTAGATTTCTACTGGTATTGTTTATCTGCAGGCATAGGTCTCCTCAGGCTTGATACTGGGCCTGAGAGTAATTTACCTCCTGCAGAGTTTAACATGGTTATACCCTGATATTTAGTAGGGCTACCGATGAATCGATGGCAATAGTCTGTCCCAACAAGGAGACCGAAGTCAGTGAGGTGATCAGACTTAATATTATCTGCCAATTTTATTCCTCTATTTCTCAGGAATTTGGCTGTTGCTCTCAGACCTTGAACTTGTAGGTCTACTGGTATTTTGTCCACCACAATGGCTTGTACTCGACAGACGTACCTGCCTAAGCGTACTGATGGTTGTACCACCTGGTAGACTTGAGGTCCTGCATCTGTTACAAACCCTGAGATGTTGAATGACGTCTGGGCTACAGGCCTTAATTGTAGTTCATCTGCCAACCTTTTAGTGATATATGTTCTCTGGGATCCTTGGTCAAACAACCCACGGGTATGGACCTTGGCCCTCTTATTCAGGATGGTAATTTGGGCAGTAGGCAAAGTCGTATTACCTTTAGACTTTGCCGATTGGACACTGTTTGTTTGTTGCACCTTGCAGTACTGTACTGTGGTGGGAATGCTATCTTCCACCTTGGGTTTTGGAGACGTTGTTTTGGTGTCTCTGCACAATGCTGCATGGTGTTGACCTTTGTTACACCTATTACAGGTGTGTAATTGAGTATCACAGTCGTTGATGTTATGTTTCCTGAGGCACCTCGTGCAATGTTGCAAATCTTTGAGTCGCTCAACACGGGCGTCACTATCAGGAAAATTAGGGCAGTGGTACATTGAATGTTTCTCATTGCAGAACAAACATGTTCCATAGCTTCCAGTACCCTTTGGTGTCACGTTCTTGGGTGACACAGTAACTATAGGCTTGGAGGGTCCCACTGCATATACGCCCACACTGCCACTGTTCCACTTTGGTGTTGAATTATATTGTCTAGATTGATTTGGAGTACCTTTGGTACTCTGTGGTTTACTATTATTGGTTTCTGAGGGTTTACTTGGTGGTTTTAATTTGTCATGTGTTCGTAATTGATGAACTACTGACTTTAAACCTTCAGATATTTCATTCATGGATAAGATGCTTTTATTGTAATGAGCACTCATTTGTCTCAATATGTCCCTAGGTATTTTCTCCTGGACAATTATTTTCAAGACCCACTCAGCCCCGTTTGTATCTGCTGTCAGGCTGAGGGCATTGATCAATGATTCTACCTCCAGCTTGAAGACTTGGAGTGAATCAGCTGAAGCCTCCGGTGGGGGTAAATGCAACATCTCATGAACTAAATGTGATGTTCTTACTTCTGGATCAGCATAATTATCCTTGAGGAGTTTTACTGCCAGATCATAGCCGTCATTAGTTAATCTCAGATGGGATACTACTGTTTTAGCCTCACCTGATAATTGGCCTTGCAAATAAGAGAATTTACTACTCTTTGGTAAAGATTGTTTTGAGTCTACAAGGTCAACGAATTTGTTCCAAAATTCGTCCCAATCTTCCTCATCTTTTCCTGAGAAAGCGGGTAAATTAATTGGAGGGAGTCGAGCTTCTGCTTGACTCGTATTAGATGCAACTGTTGTTGTTGTTGCTGTTGCCTTGTTCTGGGCAATTAATTTGACATAAGGCTGTAACGTGGCCTGAGTTTGATCTTCATAATTCGCAAGATCAACCATAATGTCGTCTATTTCTGTTTCTGATAAATTGGTGTTGGCAAGTTCAGCCACATATGTTGCTATTTGGCATTTGATTTGCTCAAATTTACCTGCAGCTGCTTGATAATAGCTTTCCAGGTCAGCATAATCAACTTGAGATTGTTGTGACAAATCTTCACATTTCTTGATCTGTCTTGTTAAGTGGCCTTTAAGACCTGCAAGGGTTCTTTTCATTCTCCCTGCATTATCCATACTGGCTAGTTGGTGAAGCCTTGTGGAACTTGTACTTGGGCTGCTCATAATACTGAACAAACACTAATGGTAGCCTAGGGTAAATTCTGAACTCACTAGGCAATAATCCTACCTCTACTAGAGGTTAGCACTTAAAATTAATACACATTATATATATACAATCATACACACTAATGATTTGAGTGATAAACTAGTGTCACTGGAAGTACCTTTAGGTTAGCTCTTCTATATCACCCTAGGATGGTAGAGACACTAATTAATCACTCAAAGGTGTAATGATCATAAGTAAATTATATATATACAACTCAACTCGAGTTGATAAAAATTACACCCAAAATAGGGTCTGGACCATTCATTAATGGTGCTAGGTTGATCAATATAGTTCAACTGACTATGGTAATAATGGGACTAGGATGAGCAATAATAGTTCAACTAGTCATATCCTACCCTGTTGTGGGTTGGCAATTAGTAAATATTATACTGTGATCACTAGTGCAGTATATATTAAATGATTCTCTATTTGGAGAAATAATATACACAATTATTGTTAATAGCCTCTTAATTAGCCTCTATGAAACTTCTAATATTATCTAGAAGTATTAAATATTATTAGTGACCTCGCGAAATAAAGTCCACAAAATTCGTAGATAATCTCTCGCGAAATGTAACACCACGAAATCCGTGAACAATCACGCGACACACAGTCACTAATTAGCTGGCTTCTATATTAGCGCTGTCATTTCACGAAATAACACGCCACCAAATATCTGTGGGTGTGCATGAAACCGCTGACGAAGCTGAACTGGGCT
The DNA here is from genome assembly GCF_040958095.1 of Procambarus clarkii. Lineage (NCBI taxonomy): Eukaryota > Metazoa > Arthropoda > Malacostraca > Decapoda > Cambaridae > Procambarus > Procambarus clarkii. The sequence continues at coordinate 19,908,976 of NC_091195.1, forward strand.
GAGGGAGGCTCCTGAGCTCCCTCGAGGCTAGGCTGCCGTCTTGACTGCTGGCTTTGTTTAAATAACACTGCACTAGTTTTTAATGAATCCACTGGTTTGGTTAACTGGTTCATCCGGTACTAAGATGACCAAATGTGGGTTCAAAGGATCAAATAATCCGTCATCCGGTTCGAAGATGACCAAATAATGTGGGAACCGACCTGTGAGATTTATATTTATTTAATTTATATGAATTTATATTTACGTTAATTTGTATACTTCGATAGCAATTTGTATAATGATAAGTGGACTGTATTTCTGCAATAATCTCATAATCTCACAAATCGATCCTCTACACATTAGGGGGGGTTTATATTACACATATGCAGCCAATCAAATTACAGTAATAGCTACATACATTGATGAGGTTCCTTCTCTTATAGTACAGCAGGTTAGTCCACCAGGTATAACTAGAGTGTAGACACCAAATTATCCTCTTTGAGGTAGCTTCTATCACCCAGTAACTGGTGCACATAATCTTGCATCCTCGTCTTGACCTGTCAAAAGTGCGCTAGCTGTGAAGCCAGAATCCTATATATGACAAGCTATATCAGAGAAAACACTATACAGTACATGGAACATTAAAGACCTGGCTTAATTACCTTTAGTATGAGGCGATTTCGCGTTCTAACCGGCTAACCCTATATCCTGACATTAATGGCCATAAATGAATGATAAACGGGTTTCGGATAGACACTTAACTTGTATTTGTAGACAGCGTGTTGACAATGGTACACCTTTGGGTTCCATAACACTACGTCCAAGTAAATTTAACAGGAGCCGAATTTGCTCCCGTGTGAGCCTCTGGTCTCAATAAACAACAATGGCTGCCCTCCTTCCCCACTCTGACGCCTGGCTTACATTGTCCAGATTTCAGAAAGTGATAGAAGGGTCACATTTACTCTACTTTAATATTGATAATTAAGTTAATTTATATAAGATGTTTTTATGATGGTAAAGTCCAAAGACTAATGTATTTAAGAACAATTCCCAGCAGAATAGCTGGTGAATTATAATAGTATGTGGTGATGATATCCCGTTTTCTATAGACGGTAATTCCACTACAAGTTACGTTTTCTATGGGTAACTTGTTGGTAATACAGCAGCACTTATTATCTGTCTGTATGATTATTAAATGGTGTCGGACTTTCCGACATGCAGGATCGAGCTGTTAGCTCTTGGATCCTGCCTTTCCAACCAGGTCACGACGCTCTCCAGGTGAGCAGTCTCTCCAGCTGTGAAAGGGGCTGTCACTGAGCAGCAGTACTCCACTCTCGAGAGCACTAGCGTCTTGAAGAGTATCATCATTAGTATCGCATCTCTTGTCTGAAAAGTTCTCGTTATCCAACCTGTCATTTTCCTTGTAGTCGTACAAGAAAACAAGGAAAATTAAGCAAATGTATTTGCAACAAAGAACATCCTCCCCCGCCCCCCCCCCCCCCTCGACAAAAAAGAACCCGCCCCCCCCTCGACAAAAAAGAACCCCCCCCCCCCCCCGCCCCCCTCGACAAAAAAGAAGCATCAAGCGGAAATTGCATGACCGAGAAGGAAGGGTGTGTGGTTCTAGGAGCTACTGGGGCCGGACAGCTGAGTGGACAGCGTTTCGCATTCGTAGTCCTAAGGTTCCGGGTTCGATCCCCGGTGGAGGCGGTAACAAATGGGGGGCAGATTTTCTTTCACCTTGATGCCCCCCTGTTCACCTAGCAGTAAATAGGTACCTGGGAGTTAGATAGCTGCTACGGGCTGCTTCCTGGGGGTGTGTAACAAAAAGGAGGCCTGGTCGAGGACCGGGCCGCGGGGACGCTAAGCCCTGAAATCATCTCAAGATAACCTCAAGAAGATGTTGTAACAACCAGAGAGGAGGGAGAGAATTATTAGGGGAAAGCGCCAAGTCATTACGACTATATAACACTGGGAAGGGGTCAGGATAAGGATTAGGGATGGGACGGAGGGAAGGAATGGTGTCCAACCACTTGTGGTGGACGGTCGGGGGATTGAACGCCGACCTGTATGACGCCAGACCGTCGCTCTACCGTCCACCCCAAGTGGTTGGGTGGAGGAAGCAGGAGGCCAGACACAAGATATCAAATGGGCCAGGCCACAAGATATCAAATACCAGACGAAGTTCTCCATGAAACAAACAGAAGAATCCATGAGTTGATATCACTTCAAATTTGTCTCCTAAAGCCCACACGAAAAAGATATCAGCGGCGTATGTGACGCTGCCTTAAGAAATTTGTGTAAGGAATCATTTAGAACCTTGTACACCACGTACGTGAGACCAATTCTGGAGTATGCAGCTCCAGCATGGAGTTCATACATTGCCAAACATAAGATGGAGGTAGGTCACTAGACTAGTTCCAGAACTACGAGGTATGAGATATGAGGAAAGGTTTCGTGTTTTGCACCTCACGTCGCAGGAAGACAGAAGAGTTCGGGGGACTTGATCACCACATACAAAATTCTCAGGGGAATTGACAGGGTAGATAAACACATCATTTAACACAGCTGGTACTCAAACAAGGGGACACAGGTGGGAACCAAGTCCCCAAATGAGCCACAGGGACGTTAGAAAGAACTTTTTCAGTGTCAGAGTAGTTAACAGGTGGAATACATTAGGCAGTGATGTGGTGGAGGCTGACTCCATACACAGTTTCAAGTGTAGATATGATAGAGCCCAATAGGCTCAGGAAACTGTACACCAGTTGATTGACGATTGAGAGGCGGGACCAAAGAGCCAGAGCTCAACCCCCGCAAGCACAACTAGATGAGTACACACACACACACACACACACACACACACACGGTTGTGTGTGTGTGTGTGTGTCTTTGGTCGGCGGGACCAAAGAGCCAGAGCTCAACCCCCGCAAGCACAATTAAGTGAGTACACACACACACACACACACACACACACACACACACACACACACACACACACACACACACACACACACACACACACACACACGAAGGGTTTTAATAAAGGTAGAGTATCGTCTTACACTCAGAGTGAAGGCAAACTGGCCCATCAGTCACTCCTGAGTGCTTGTAATCACAACACAGTCTCCACTCATGCCAGTCAATGAAAAGGTGGGGGTCGAACGGGGGAGGAGGAGGGAGAGGTTGTAGTTCGTTGATCTCTGCACCCAGGCAGCATGCCCCGATATTAGCGTGCTATTAAATTGGTGTGGGTGTTACGGGCTCACCATAGCCCGTGCTACTTGGAACTTGTTCCGAGTAGCTGAATCTATAACAACATATTAAATTAGTGGCCATGTGTACAGAAATTAACACGGTGTTAAATTAGCGTCAAAACATGCCTAATTTAGCACGTTAAACAGGTGAAGTTAATGACAGTTTTGGTGTGACGGGGGGGGGGGGGGGGGGTAATGCTCTTGCTTGTAGAGCCTATTGTAGGCCTAGTTAGGCTTACTCAGAGTCATGTAAATCAATATATTATAAGCATGCTGAGGGGGGGCCTGACGGCTGAGCGGACAGAGCTCGGGATTCGTAGTCCTGATGTTCAGGGTTCAGTCCCCGGTGGAGGTGGAAACAAATGGCGCATAGTTTCTTTCATCCTAATGCTTATGTTCACCTAGCAGTAAATAGGTACCTGGGAGTTAGACAGCTGCTACGTGCTGCTTCCTGGGGATGTGTAACAAAAAGGAGGCCTGGTCGAGGACCGGGCCGCGGGGACGCTAAGCCCCGAAATCATCTCAAGATAACCTCAAGAAGACGAATAAGATGCTGTAACAACCAGAGACTGGTAGTTAGGCTTGTATTAATATCCTCTAACTACTCTGAACTCTAATTACCGCAGAGTCTGACGTCTCAGATGCACTAAGTCACTCCCTTCGTTCAGTGCTGCTTCCCACCCACAATAGCCAGCTTGCAAACACTTCCTCTTGAGACTAAAACGCCTAGTTAATATACACTGGTGTCTGGACATCCATGAGTGTGTTCATTAATCGCAGTGAACTCGCTGAACAGTTCATTAATCGCGGTGAACTCGCTGAACAGTTCATTAATCGCGGTGAACTCGCTGAACAGTTCATTAATCGCGGTGAACTCGCTGAACAGTTCATTAATCGCGGTGAACTGTATCTGAACAGTTCGTTAATCGCGGTGAACTGTATCTGAACAGTTCGTTAATCGCGGTGAACTGTATCTGAACAGTTCATTAATCGCGGTGAACTGTATCTGAACAGTTCGTTAATCGCGGTGAACTGTATCTGAACAGTTCGTTAATCGCGGTGAACTGTATCTGAACAGTTCGTTAATCGCGGTGAACTGTATCTGAACAGTTCGTTAATCGCGGTGAACTGTATCTGAACAGTTCGTTAATCGCTGTGAACTGTATCTGAACAGTTCATTAATCGCGGTGAACTGTATCTGAACAGTTCATTAATCGCGGTGAACTCGCTGAACAGTTCATTAATCGCGGTGAACTGTATCTGAACAGTTCATTAATCGCGGTGAACTGTATCTGAACAGTTCATTAATCGCGGTGAACTCGCTGAACAGTTCATTAATCGCTGTGAACTGTATCTGAACAGTTCGTTAATCGCGGTGAACTGTATCTGAACAGTTCATTAATCGCGGTGAACTGTATCTGAACAGTTCATTAATCGCGGTGAACTCGCTGAACAGTTCGTTAATCGCAGTGAACTGTATCTGAACAGTTCGTTAATCGCGGTGAACTGTATCTGAACAGTTCATTAATCGTGGTGAACTGTATCTGAACAGTTCATTAATCGCGGTGAACTCACTGAACAGTTCGTTAATCGCAGTGAACTGTATCTGAACAGTTCGTTAATCGCGGTGAACTGTATCTGAACAGTTCATTAATCGCGGTGAACTGTATCTGAACAGTTCATTAATCGCGGTGAACTTGCTGAACAGTTCGTTAATCGCAGTGAACTGTATCTGAACAGTTCGTTAATCGCGGTGAACTGTATCTGAACAGTTCATTAATCGCGGTGAACTGTATCTGAACAGTTCATTAATCGCGGTGAACTGTATCTGAACAGTTCATTAATCGCGGTGAACTGTATCTGAACAGTTCATTAATCGCTGTGAACTGTATCTGAACAGTTCGTTAATCGCGGTGAACTGTATCTGAACAGTTCATTAATCGCTGTGAACTGTATCTGAACAGTTCATTAATCGCTGTGAACTGTATCTGAACAGTTCGTTAATCGCGGTGAACTGTATCTGAACAGTTCATTAATCGCGGTGAACTCGCTGAACAAAGGTAACTTTGACCATAACATAATTACTGGGATTAAAGTTACATTTGTTCAGCAAGTTCATCACCATTAACCTAATGCTGAAAAAATCCATGGATGTTCAAATGTTTTATCACTCCTTAAAGTTGACCAGACCACATACTAGAAGGTGAAGGGACGACGACGTTTCGGTCCGTCCTGGACCATTCTCAATTCGATTTGAGGATTTGAGAATGGTCCAGGACGGACCGAAACGTCGTCGTCCCTTCACCTTCTAGTGTGTGGTCTGGTCAACTTACTTTAGCCACGTTATTGTGACTCCTCGCCTGAACACCTTAAAGTTAAAGACTGAGTAGTAGCATAGGTAATAAGTTAGGTTATTAAATAGTAAGACTGTGCTTGAGGTAGATAAAGATATGACTGACTTAAAGATAGAATGAGAGAGAGCAAGACTTTCCACCATCAGTAAGATTGTGCTTGAGGTAGATAAAGATATGACTGACTGCTTAAGTTAAAGAGAGACTGAGAGAGAGAGAGAGCAAGACTTTCCACCATCAGTATTTCAACGCAATGTTCCATTTTCACGCATTTGTCTTATCTTATCTACAGTTGAAACTTTTAATTGTATTTGCCTCAACAACTATATCAACTCATATTTATGAGTCCTATAAACTGGACAGTTTAAAGTATCTTCTGACATTCTTGTAGCCGTTGTGTTAAAAAAAAAAATTTATTATTATTATTATTTTCTACCACAGACGTGGCCGGACATTTACAGTGCTAACCAGCATATATACATTTTCTTCTGTCCTCCATGGACAGGGTTAGAGAAGTGTTAAACATATAGTTCAATGTTAAAACTTTGCTAGTCTAACAATCAATATCTCAAACCTTTAATTAAAGTTGAGGATGGTTATCTTGAGTTTATCTTGAGATGATTTCGGGGCTTTTAGTGTCCCCGCGGCCCGGTCCTTGACCAGGCGTCCACCCCCAGGAAGCAGCCCGTGACAGCTGACTAACACCCAGGTACCTATTTGCTGCTAGGTAACAGGGGCATAGGGGGAAAGAAACTCTGCCCATTGTTTCTCGCCGGCGCCTGGGATCGAACCCAGGACCACAGGATTACAAGTCCCGCGTGCTGTCCGCTCGGCCGACCGGCTCCCTCCGATCGGTGGAGGTGGTTTCCAGAACTTCTTCTTTCAGAACATCCCCCTGTGTTGACCACCTGTACTGGGTACCAGTACTTCCTTAACCTTGTAGATTTGTTCAGTATTTCCTTATTCCTTCGACTTATTTGCGACACCAGTTCCCACCTGTGATCTCTTGTCCTACTTTCTCTCAACTTAACGAGGCTGTAATTGTTCACTTTGTCTATTCCCCCCTCAGTATCTTGTACGTTGTTATCATTGCTCCACTATTTCTTGTGTCCTCCAAGGCTATGGGATCCAGTTCCTTCAGCCTATCATACCTTAACCCTCTAAGCTCTGGCACTAATCTAGTAGCAAACTTCTGCACTTTTTCAATTTTAGTTTTATGTTTCATAAGGTATGAATGTGTGGGTGTATTTAGTATTTGTATTTCCTATTTGTGTCTGCAGAATCGAGCTATTAGCTCTTGGACCCCGCCTTTCTAACCAATCTATTTTTCCTCTATTATGTCTACTACATATATTTCTAACACACACTCATCCCCCAGGAAGCAGCCCGTAGCAGCTGTCTAACTCCCAGGTACCTATTTACTGCTAGGTGAACAAGCGCATCAGGGTGAAAGAAACTCTGCCCATTTGTTTCTGCCTCGGCCGGGAATCGAACCCGGAACCTTAGACTATGACCCCTGAGCGATATCCACACCGCTGCGAGGCCCCGTGTGTACTCATCTAGTTGTGCTTGCGGGGGTTGAGCTCTGGCTCTTTGGTCCCGCCTCTCAACCGTCAATCAACAGGTGTACAGATTCCTGAGCCTATTGGGCTCTATCATATCTACACTTGAAACTGTGTAAGGAGTCAGCCTCCACCACATCACTGCCTAATGCATTCCACCTGTTAACTACTCTGACACTGAAAAAGTTCTTTCTAATGTCTCTGTGGCTCATTTGGGTTCTCAGTTTCCACCTGTGTCCCTTTGTTCGTGTCCCACCCGAGTTTGTCTTTGTCCACCCTGTCAATTCCCCTGAGAATTTTGTAGGTGGTTATCATGTCTCCCCTTACTCTTCTGTTTTCCAGAGATGTGAGGTTCAGCTCCCGTAGCCTTTCCTCGTAGCTCATATCTCTCAGTTCCGGGACAAGTCCGGTGGCATTCCTCTGAATCTTCTCTAACTTTGTATTGTGTTTAACTAAGTGTGGACTCCAGGCTGGAGCTGCATACTCCAGGATTGGTCTGACATAAGTGGTATACAGGGTCCTGAACGATTCCTTACACAAGTTTCTAAAGACAGTTCTTATGTTGGCCAGTCTAGCATATGCCGCTGTGTGTGTACTCGCCTATTTGTGCTTGCAGGATCGAGCATTGACTCTTGGATCCCGCCTTTCCAGCCATCGGTTGTTTACAGTAATGACTCCTGTCCCATTTCCCTATCATACCTAATTTTAAAAGTATGAATAGAGTTTGCTTCCACAACCTGTTCCCCAAGTGCATTCCATTTTTCCACTACTCTCACGGTAAAAGAAAACTTCCTAACATCTCTGTGACTCATCTGAGTTTCCAGTTTCCACCCATATCCCCTCGTTCTGTTATTATTACGTGTGAACATTTCATCTATTTCCACTTTGTCAATTACCCTGAGTATTTTATATGTTCCTATCATATCTCCTCTCTCCCTTTTTTTCTCTAGTGTCGTAAGGTTCAGTTCCTTCAGACGCTCTTCATATCCCATCCCTCGTAACTCTGGGACAAGCCTCGTCGCAAACCTCTGAACCTTCTCCAGTTTCCTTATGTGTTTCTTCAGGTGGGGACTCCATGATGGCGCGGCATACTCTAAGACTGGTCTCACGTAGGCAGTGTAAAGCGCCCTAAAAGCCTCCTCACTTAGGTTTCTGAATGAAGTTCTAATTTTCGCCAGTGTAGAGTACGCTGCTGTCGTTATCCTATTTATATGTGCCTCAGGAGATAGATTAGGTGTTACGTCCACCCCCAGGTCTCTTTCTCGAATCGTCACAGGTAGGCTGTTCTCCTTCATTGTGTACTGTCCCTTTGGTCTCCTATCACCTGATCCCATTTCCATAACTTTACATTTACTGCTCTTGAACTCCAGTAGCCATTTCCCTGACCATCTCTGCAGCCTGTTTAAGTCCTCTTGGAGAATCCTACAATCCTCGTCTGTCACAACTCCTCTCATTAATTTTGCGTCATCCGCAAACATTGACATGTATGATTCCACTCCTGTAAACATATCATTTACGTAAATTAGAAAGAGGATTGGTCCCAGCACCGATCCTTGAGGTACTCCACTCGTTACTGTTCGCCAGTCCGACTTCTCGCCCCTTACCATTACCCTCTGGCTCCTTCCTGTTAGGTAGTTCTTCACCCATACTAGGGCCTTTCCGCTTACTCCTGCCTGCCTCTCAAGTTTGTATAGCAGTCTCATGTGCGGTACTGTGTGTGTGTGTGTGTGTGTGTGTGTGTGTGTGTGTGTGTGTGTGTGTGTGTGTGTGTGTGTGTACTCACCTAGTTGTACTCACCTAGTTGTGTTTGCGGGGGTTGAGCTCTGGCTCTTTGGTCCCGCCTCTCAACCGTCAATCAACAGGTGTGTGTGTGTGTGTGTGTGTAGTTATACTTATTCGAGGCCCCCCCCCTCCACAAAGATAAAGACCCCTTCCCCCCTCCATTAAGACCCTCTACCCCCCCCCCCTCCCTTCCCCATCTCCCAGAAAACCTGACTCATATAGTCCATGGAATGTCACTTGATCCAATAGACGACTCCACCCCTTCAACCCCCCCCTCTTCAACCCCCCCCTCCCTTCAACCCCATTCCCCCCTTCAACCCCTCCCCCCCCTCACTGCAGCGCTCAGCCCCTCAATACAATTATCATAATAATAATAATAACTAGAGTAATTAATAGCGATATAGTCAAGAAGGGGGAAGGGAATTATTAGGGGGAAAGCGCCAAGCCATTATGACTATATAGCACTGGGAAGGGGTCAGGATAAGGATTTGGGATGGGACGGAGGGATGGAATGGTGCCCAACCACTTGTGTGGACGGTTGGGGATTGAACGCCGACCTGCATGACGCAAGACCGTCGCTCTACCGTCCAGCTCAAGTGGTTGGGCGATAATGAAAATAACTATAGTTATTTAATTAATAATGTAAATGTTATCTGTAAGTAAATGAGCTATAATGCTCAATTAATGTTCTTAATTATTTAATATTTTGCAATTGGGATTTAGGTAGTGAGCTCTGGCTCTTTGGTCCCGCCTCTCAACCGTCAATCAACTGGTGTACAGGTTCCTGAGCCTATTGGGCTCTATCATATCTACACTTGAAACTGTGTATGGAGTCAGCCTCCACCACATCACTGCCTAATGCATTCCACCTGTTAACTACTCTGACACTGACAAAGTTCCTTCTAACGTCTCTGTGGCTCATCTGGGTACTAAGTTTCCACCTGCGTCCCCTTGTTCGTGTACCACTCGTGTATATATATATATATATATATATATATATATATATATATATTAGTATATTTTGGTAGCAGTCTTTCCTGTAGACATATTTTATTAAATATGACCGAAAAAGTAAGATTAATAATTCTAACACGAATTTTCTCAATCTTTCGTACATTATGCTTCACTGTTGGAGGTAAATCAAAAATCACTTCTCCAAAATTCATTTTTATTTCTAGTCTGACGCGACACGGGCGCGTTTCGTAAAACTTATTACATTTTCAAAGACTTCACAAATACACAACTGATTAGAACTTGCATTTCCCTGATTTTATATCTACTTTTGAGTGAGGTGGGAAGGGTGATGTGGCATTACATTTGAGTGAGGTGGGAAGGATGATGTGGCATTAGAGGATATTAATAGGGTATTAAAAGTATCAACACAAGACAGAACACGAAACAATGGATATTGAATAGAAGTGTTTGTAGAAAGCCTATTGGTCCATATTTCTTGATGCTTCTATATATGCACAACTATATTCTACCCACCTCAAGACTCCGCTCCAATATAGAAGCATCAAGAAATATGGACCAATAGGCTTTCTACAAACACTTCTATTCAATATCCATTGTTTCGTGTTCTGTCTTGTGTTGATACTTTTAATACCCTATTAATATCCTCTAATGCCACATCATCCTTCCCACCTCACTCAAATGTAATGCCACATCACCCTTCCCACCTCACTCAAAAGTAGATATAAAATCAGGGAAATGCAAGTTCTAATCAGTTGTGTATTTGTGAAGTCTTTGAAAATGTAATAAGTTTTACGAAACGCGCCCGTGTCGCGTCAGACTAGAAATAAAAATGAATTTTGGAGAAGTGATTTTTGATTTACCTCCAACAGTGAAGCATAATGTACGAAAGATTGAGAAAATTCGTGTTAGAATTATTAATCTTACTTTTTCGGTCATATTTAATAAAATATATATATATATATATATATATATATATATATATATATATATATATATATATATATATATATATACATATATATATATATATACATATATATATATACATATATATATATATATATATATATATATATATATATATATATATATATATATATATATATAGTGTTATAATTTGTTCTATTTCAACATGAACATTGAACTATAGCCTCTCTGCCCTAACACAAGAAAGTGTTTCATGACATCTGTGTGTGGCCCTTATGTGGCACCAGGTGCCACCCACGCCCCCTTGTTCCTGTGTGTCAACTGTGGCACCAGGTGCCACCCACGCCCCCTTGTTCCTGTGTGTCAACTGTGGCACCAGGTGCCACCCACGCCCTCTTGTTCCTGTGTGTCAACTGTGGCACCAGGTGCCACCCACGCCCCCTTGTTCCTGTGTGTCAACTGTGGCACCAGGTGCCACCCACGCCCTCTTGTTCCTGTGTGTCAACTGTGGCACCAGGTGCCACCCACGCCCTCTTGTTCCTGTGTGTCAACTGTGGCACCAGGTGCCACCCACGCCCCCTTGTTCCTGTGTCAACTGTGGCACCAGGTGCCACCCACGCCCTCTTGTTCCTGTGTGTCAACTGTGGCACCAGGTGCCACCCACGCCCCCTTGTTCCTGTGTGTCAACTGTGGCACCAGGTGCCACCCACGCCCTCTTGTTCCTGTGTGTCAACTGTGGCACCAGGTGCCACCCACGCCCCCTTGTTCCTGTGTGTCAACTGTGGCACCAGGTGCCACCCACGCCCTCTTGTTCCTGTGTGTCAACTGTGGCACCAGGTGCCACCCACGCCCCCTTGTTCCTGTGTCAACTGTGGCACCAGGTGCCACCCACGCCCTCTTGTTCCTGTGTGTCAACTGTGGCACCAGGTGCCACCCACGCCCTCTTGTTCCTGTGTGTCAACTGTGGCACCAGGTGCCACCCACGCCCCCTTGTTCCTGTGTGTCAACTGTGGCACCAGGTGCCACCCACGCCCTCTTGTTCCTGTGTGTCAACTGTGGCACCAGGTGCCACCCACGCCCTCTTGTTCCTGTGTGTCAACTGTGGCACCAGGTGCCACCCACGCCCTCTTGTTCCTGTGTGTCAACTGTGGCACCAGCTGCCATCCGTGATTTCCCAGACCACAATTCGCCTGTTATTTCTAATACCGTAACCAGGTTCTCAACTGAACCCGTGTCGACACCGTTGCTGGAATGTGGAGTGGCGATTTCGGCGCCATCTATGGACCTGCACTCCAACACCCAGGTATTAAGTGAGACGCTGGCAACGCCATCTGTTGGCGGTGGTGTGGCGTCGGTGAAAAGCTTCATACCTCAGGAGGTGAGGTCGAGGAGGATGACCTCTGGTGGGTGGCATAACGATATCAACGCCATCTAGGTTGTGTATGCAATTACAATGTCAGTTCCCTGGTGGAAGGTGTTATGCTAAAGTCACTCAGTATACTGTCTGTCTAGCTAGTGACGTTTATGTTCACAGAGGTGAAGTAAGGAGGCGATTGCTCTGAGGACGGCAGTTCACCTTGGGCAGTCCAGAACTCCTGACGTAGTCCTGTGAGAGGACAAAGTGGCCGCCGTCGGTAGTAGCAGTGTTAGCTGCTGGACTTGTGTAGTGTTGTATGGACCCGAGATTTGGCCAAGAGGAGTTACGAGAGGATAGTAGTGTTTGCTGAGAAATGCTGTTAGCGTGTTGCTGAAGCCTTCTGCCAGTGTGTTTCTGTAGAGCGGATGTGGGGTATTGGGACATTCTGATGATACAGTGTGTGGACTGGCCCATGTTGAGGAAGGTGAACTCGCCGGTGATTACCATTGAGCGTGGACGACGTATACTTGAAGATTGTTGACTCGCCAGGTTATGATGAACACTGCAGATCTATTGTGTCCTGGGTGAAAGCGAGTGTTAATATGTGTAGTTGTACTTCTTCTGTAGATAATATATTGGTGAAGGTATAATTACGTATTGTTTATCCCCCCTTTATTCCATGCACTGTTACTTGCTACCGCCAATTCTTGAAAACTTGCCATTGACTTGGGGTAGCATAAAGCAGTTATAAGACACGTTAACAGAGCCCCTGGCCCAAGCTGGCCGTAACACTGTGCCATCGATTGATTGACATACATACATGGAGAGATTTTTTAAGTTTTCTTGAGATGATTTTGGGGCTTAGTGTCCCTCGCGGCCCATTCGTCGACCAGGCCTCCTGTTTGGTACACATCCCCAGGAAGCAGCCCGTAGCAGCTGTCTAACTCCCAGGTACCTATTTACTGCAATGTGAACAGGCGCATCAGGGTGAAAGAAACTTTGTTCATTTGTTTCGGCCTCTAGGACTACGAATCCCAGGCGCTGTCCACTCAGCCGTCAGGCTCCAGTTGTGAGCTAGTGTCACAATTGATATGTTTGTCCTGCACACCGCCCCCCATCCAGTGGGCAGCGGTGGATAGGTTACAATCACTTAGTTACTACCTACAGTTAGCAAACTGGGGATATTTGGCTAAAATTTCTGGTAGCAGGTCATTTTAAATGAAATATTTACACATCGCTGGAACATTGGTTATGGAATTGTCTCTAAATTGACGCATCTTTTCGCACTCCATCACATAGTGACGGAGGGTGTGCGAATAATTTTGTTGACACAGTTTACATTTGGTCAGGTCTACATCAGCAGATAATGAGAATTCCCAGAGATACTTGTAACAGAGTCTAAGCCGAGCAGTAGTAACATCTAGAAGTCTGCTGATTGTATTGGATGAATCATAGATGTATTCACCTATTTGTGCTTGCGGAGGTTGAGCTTTGGCTCTTTGGTCCCGCCTCTCAACCGTCAATCAACTGGTGTACAGGTTCCTGAGCCTATTGGGCTCTATCATATCTACACTTGAAACTGTGTATGGAGTCAGCCTCCACCACATCACTGCCTAATGCATTCCACCTGTTAACTACTCTGACACTGACAAAGTACTTTCTAACGTCTCTGTGGCTCATGTGTGACTCCACGTGTGACAGTTGCTTAATTTAGAACCTGTACTTGTGGTCGATCTTGAACACATTGTTGATGTGACGACTGGTACTGAATTTTGTAACTAGCTCATCAAGATTGTAACTTAAAATCACCATACAGTTACTAGGACCGGGCCGCGGGGTCGCTAAGCCCCGAAAATCACCTCAAGGTAACCAAGGTATTTAGCTAAATGAATTGTGGGGTTCAGTCCCTGAGCCCATAATGTGCCTCTGTAACCCTCTCCACTACCGCCCACAAGATGGGTATGGGGTGCATAATAAATGAACTAAACTAAAACTATCATCACTCCGTACAAAATGCAGTGGTTTAGCCTAACCAAGAGCGTCAAAACCTGGCCTACCCTGGCCTACATGTGTTCAGGAGACCTGGTCGACGACCGGGCCGCAGGGACGCTAAGCCCCGGAAGCACCTCAAGGTAAGGTACCCATCTAACCTACCAGAGGCATTAGGACACTAAACGTTAATATTACGGCGTGTTTCAACTTCCCTAAACCACCGCAATTTTTACGACGTGGATTATTGGGTTGAAAAATGTGGAGCGTTCAGTAAGCGGCCAAGTTGTTGTTGGGTTAGTACAGTCAGCTACGGCAAACACTGGAGGGATGGTGCCCAGTCATTCCTACCATGCCCCGGGGTGTATGTTCATGTGCACTCTCCTTGTTGTGCTGGCGGGGGGAATGGTGCCCAGTCATTCCTACCATGCCCCGGGGTGTATGTTCATGTGCACTCACCTAGTTGTGCTGGCGGGGGGAATGGTGCCCAGTCATTCCTACCATGCCCCGGGGTGTATGTTCATGTGCACTCACCTAGTTGTGCTGGCGGGGGGAATGGTGCCCAGTCATTCCTACCATGCCCCGGGGTGTATGTTCATGTGCACTCTCCTTGTTGTGCTGGCGGGGGGAATGGTGCCCAGTCATTCCTACCATGCCCCGGGGTGTATGTTCATGTGCACTCTCCTTGTTGTGCTGGCGGGGGTAATGGTGCCCAGTCATTCCTACCATGCCCCGGGGTGTATGTTCATGTGCACTCTCCTAGTTGTGCTGGCGGGGGGAATGGTGCCCAGTCATTCCTACCATGCCCCGGGGTGTATGTTCATGTGCACTCACCTAGTTGTGTTGGCGGGGGGAATGGTGCCCAGTCATTCCTACCATGCCCCGGGGTGTATGTTCATGTGCACTCTCCTAGTTGTGCTGGCGGGGGGAATGGTGCCCAGTCATTCCTACCATGCCCCGGGGTGTATGTTCATGTGCACTCTCCTAGTTGTGCTGGCGGGGGTTGAGCTCTGGCTCTTTGGTCCCGCCTCTCAACTGTCAGTCAACAGGTTATCTTGAGATGATTTCGGGGCTTTTTTTTTTTTTTAGTGTCCCCACGGCCCGGTCCTCGACCAGGCCTCCACCCCCAGGAAGCAGCCCGTGACAGCTGACTAACACCCAGGTACCTATTTACTGCTAGGTAACAGGGGCATAGGGTGAAAGAAACTCTGTCCATCGTTTCTCGCCGGCGCCTGGGATCGAACCCAGGACCACAGGATCACAAGTCCCGCGTGCTGTCCGCTCGGCCGACCGGCTCCCTCCCTGGTGTACAGGTTCCTGAGCCTATTGGGCTCTATCATATCTACACTTGAAACTGTGTATGGAGTCAGCCTCCACCACATCACTGCCTAATGCATTCCACCTGTTAACTACTCTGACACTGAAACAAATTATTTTTAATGTCTCTGTGGTTCATTTGCATACTCAGTTTCCACCTGTCTCCCCTTGTTCGCGCACCACCCGTGTTAAACAGTTTATCTTTCTCTACCCTGTCAATTTCTCTGAGAATTTTGTAGGTGGTGATCATGTCTCCCCCAATTCTTCTGTTTCTAGGAACGTGATGTTTAATTTTCGTAGCCTTTCCTCATAGCTTGTACCTCTCATCTCTTGGACTAGTCTGGTGGCATACCTCTGAATCTTCTCTAACTTTATCTTGTGTTTAACTAGGTATTGGACTCAAGGCCGGACTGCATACTCCAGGATTGGTCTGACGTATGTTGTACGAGGTTCTGAGTGCTTCCTTACTCAAGTTCCTGAAGGCAGTTCTTATGTTGGCCAATCTAGCATATGCCGCTGATGATATCCTTTTGATGTGGGCCTCTGGGGACAGGTTCGGTGTGATATCAACCCCCAGATCTTTCTCTCTATTTGACTCTTGCAGGATTTCACCTCCCAGATGGTACCTTGTGTTCAGCCTCCTGCTCCCTTCGCCTAATTTCATTACTTTACACTTTCCCGAGTTAAATGTTAGTAGCCATTTTCTGGAACATTCCTCCAATTAGGCCGTCTTGTAATCTCTGTCTATATTTATGTCTTTATCCGTCTCAGCGTCTTAGCATCATCAGCAAACACTGAGAGGTATGAGTCTATACCCTCTAGAATATCATTTGCATATATCATAAACAGGATGGGTCCAAGTACTGAGCCCTGTGGGACTCCACTGGTGACATCTCGCCACTCTGATGTCTCCCCCCTCACAGTAACTCGCTGTTTCCTGTTGCTTAGATACTCCCTTATCTACTGGAGCATCTAACCTGTTATTCCTGCCTGTTTCTCCAACTTTTGTAACAGCCTCTTATGGGGTACTGTGTCAACGGCTTTCTGACAGCCAAAGAATTTTGTTTACATCTTTGTTCTTGCCTAATTTTTGTTGCTCGTGTCATAGAATTCTATTAGGCCTGTGAGGCACGATTTACCATCCCTGAACCCATGCTGGTGGCGTTACAAAGTTATTTCCCTCCAGATGCTCTACGAGCCTTTTCCTCACGATCTTCTCCATCACCTTGCATGGTATACAAGTTAGGGAAACTGGCCTGTAGTTCAGTGCCTCTTGCCTGTCGCCCTTTTTGTATATTAGGACTACATTAGCTGTCTTCCAGGTTTCCGGAAGGTCTCCTGTTTCCAGTGACCTGTTATACACCATAGAGAGTGGCACACTTAGTGCTTCTGCACCTTCCTTTAGTATCCATGGTGAGATTCTGTCAGGCCCAACAGCCTTTGTCAAATCTAGCTCCAACAGACACCTTTTGACCTCATCACTGGTAAACTCAAATTCCTCCAAGGTCGCTTGCTTTGCCGCCTCCTCTCTTAGTACAGCGACTTCTCCTTGCTCTATTGTGAAGACCTCCTGGAATCTCTTGTTGAGTTCTTCACACACCTCTTTATCGTTCTCTGTGTATCTGTTCTCCCCTTTTCTCAGTGTCATCACTTGTTCCTTCACTGTTGTTTTCCTCCTGATGTGGCTGTGGAGCAGCTTTACCTGGTTGATACCTGGTTGATGGGGTTCTGGGAGTTCTTCTACTCCCCAAGCCCGGCCCGAGGGCAGGCTTGACTTGTGAGAGTTTGGTCCACCAGGCTGTTGCTTGGAGCGGCCCGCAGGCCCACATATACCTGGTTGATGGGGTTCTGGGAGTTGTTCTACTGCCCAAGCCCGGCCCGAGGCCAGGCTCGACTTGTGAGAGTTTGGTCCACCAGGCTGTTGCTTGGAGCGGCCCGCAGGGCCACGTACCCACCACAGCCCGGCTGTTGGGTCTTGGCTTTACTTCCTATGCCATTTTCATACTGTCTCTCCGCTTCTCTCCTCACTCTGAGGTACTCATTCCTGGCCCCTCTGGTATCTGGTAACTCCCTTTGTGTGTAATACGTCTACTCATTTGTGGTTTATAGAACAGATGTAGTTCTTAGGTTTTAGGTATCTATTGACCTATAGTCAGATATTTGGTTTATTAGCCAGATTCATCATATATCTATCGTGTTGACTCGCCCGTTATTCATCATATATCTATCGTGTTCACTCACGTTATTCATCATATATCTATCGTGTTTACTCACACGTTATTCATCATATATCTATCGTGTTCACTCACGTTATTCATCATATATCTATCGTGTTTACTCACGTTATTCATCATATATCTATCGTGTTTACTCACGTTATTCATCATATATCTATCGTGTTCACTCACGTTATTCATCATATATCTATCGTGTTTACTCACGCTATTCATCATATATCTATCGTGTTTACTCACGTTATTCATCATATATCTATCGTGTTCACTCACGTTATTCATCATATGTCTATCGTGTTCACTCACGTTATTCATCATATGTCTATCGTGTTTACTCACGTTATTCATCATATGTCTATCGTGTTTACTCACAAAGTTTGCAGTGAGTCCGTGAGTCAGTCGGTCAAAGGAGTTAATACCAAATATGACATTTTAATGGGTCCCGTGGCGCAGTGGTCTACGTCCTCGATTCACAATCTCAGTATTCGGGATTCTATCCTCGAGCGGAACACAGATGGATCGGTATGTTTCCTTTCACCTGATGGGTCTGTTCACCTAGCAGTTAAAGATTGTACTCCTGAAGATGGGCAACTGGGGAGGTTATCTTGAGATGATTTCGGGGCTTAGCGTCCCCGCGGCCCGGTCCTCGACCAGGCCTCCTTTTTTGTTACACATCCCCCAGAAAGCAGCAGCCCGTAGCAGCTGTCTAACTCCCAGGTACCTATTTACTGCTAGGTGAACAGAGCCATCAGGAAGAAACTCGGCCCATTTGTTTCAGCCTCCGCCGGGGATCGAACCCGGAACGTTACGACTATGAACGCCGAGCGTTGTCCACTCAGCCGCCAGGACCCCTCTCAACGCAGGAATATACATGAGGAAATGTATATGTTTATCTCTCAGAATGTTCGGTAATACGTTTATTGCTTGTGATGTGTGTCTATGGTGTGTGTTAAGAGAGCCGGTCTATCTTGAGGTTATCTTGAGATGATTTCGGGGCTTTAGTGTCCCCCGCGGCCCGGTCCTCGACCAGGCCTCCACCCCCAGGAAGCAGCCCGTGACAGCTGACCAACTCCCAGGTACCTATTTACTGCTAGGTAACAGGGGCATTCAGGGTGAAAGAAACTTTGCCCATTTGTTTCTGCCTCGTGCGGGAATCGAACCCGCGCCACAGAATTACGAGTCCGCGCTATCCACCAGGCAACGAGGCCCCTAAGGTCGGCCGAGCGGACAGCACACAGTACTTGTGATCCTGTGCTCCGGGGTTCGATCCCGGGCGCCGGCGAGAAACAATGGGCAGAGTTTCTTTCACCCTATGCTCGTGTTACCTAGCAGTAAAATAGGTACCTGGGTGTTAGTCAGCTGTCACGGGCTGCTTCCTGGGGGTGGAGGCCTGGTCGAGGACCGGGCCGTGGGGACACTAAAGCCCCGAAATCATCTCAAGATGTATGTATTAACACGATGTACTGAACGGGGTGAGAATAGCTTGAGCTACCTCATCCCTTTGTGTGTATTTTACCTCAATAAACTTATTTCAATTTCAATTCAGTCCCTCATAATCACAAACGCAATTTTCTGGAGCCTATACACACACATACACACACATACACAGACATACGAAAATACACAAGTAGAGACCTACGTGTCTAGTATCAGTATTTAGTATCAGAGTGGTTGACAAATGGAATGCATTAGGCAGTGGTGTGGTGGAGGCTGACTCCATACACAGTTTCAAGTGTAGATATGATAGAGCCCAATAGGCTCAGTACACCTGTTGATTGACAGTTGAGAGGCGGGACCAAAGAGCCAGAGCTCAACCCCCGCAAGCACAACTAGGTGAATACAGTTTCGTGTAGATATGATAGAGCCCAATAGGCTCAGGAACCTGTACACCAGTTGATTGACAGTTGAGAGGCGGGACCAATGAGCCAGAGCTCAACCCCACAAACACAACTAGGTGAGTACAGACAGACGTGACTTGTGTTCAAAGATGTAGAGCAAACACAGGTAGCCTATAGCACCACATTACATAGCCGTACTTGAACCCAATCATATATTTACATATAAATTGTAGAGATATACATAAAGTCAGGGATACAGGTAGAATATACATAAACAGGTATATATATACAGGTAGACTTATACCTATAACCAGAGGTATACATAATCAGTTATACAAACAATAGTGTAAATGCAGATATATACGTATGCATGCAAATATACATTGTATACATCCTGGCTGAATTATTCATACAGCCAAGAGGTATTGGCTGCAGAATACACAGATACAGCAGTATGTATACGCACAGTAGTATGCATACAGGCAGAATTACGCATACACCCGGAGGTATTCATAGCGGTAGCAGTAGAATACATAAAAGTATGCATATAGACAAAAGTATGCATGCAGGCAGCAGAACACAGACAAGTATCCATACAGACTGACGTATCCATACAGACTGACGTATCCATACAGACTGACGTATCCATACAGACTGACGTATCCATACAGACTGACGTATCCATACAGACTGACGTATCCATACAGACAAGTATCCATACAGACTGACGTATCCATACAGACTGACGTATCCATACAGACAAGTATCCATACAGACTGACGTATCCATACACTGATGTATCCATACACTGATGTATCCATACACTGATGTACCCATACAGACTGAAGTATATGTACAGACTGAAGAATCCATGCTGAAGTATGCATAGACTGAAGTATGCATACAGACTGAAGTATTCATAGTGAAGTATGCATACAGCCTGAGGAATCCATACAGCCTGAAGTATCCATACAGCCTGAAGTATCCATACAGCCTGAAGTGTGCATACAGCCTGAAGTATCCATACAGACTGAAGTATCCATACAGCCTGAAATATCCATACAGCCTGAAGTATCCATACAGCCTGAAGTATGCATACAGCCTGAAGTATCCATACAGCCTGAAGTATCCATACAGCCTGAAGTATGATACAGCACCCTACTCTGCGTCCTCGTTTAAATCCCAGGCTGAACAAGGAACGTATATATTTACCTCGTTCAACAGGATGAGGGAAGTTGGGATGGAGTTTTTTGTCACTCCTCGCGGCTTGCAAGCCACTTTTGGCGTGGAATGTTTCTTATATAAAAAATCCAATTCGACTTGTGCATAGTGAGCTTTTAGTCCTCAAACTAATGATTAATTTGACTTATTTCTTAGGCTACCGTTTGATCTGTAGCTGGAATGTGAATATCTCATTTTTAATGGAGTTCATGTGTGTGTGTTGTAGGTTAATTATCAGCGTCTTATATACACACTAATATATATATTTACATCTTTCTATAGCTAAATTACCAAGACGTTTATTTAGGTAGAATAAACGTGGATGAAAACTAGTCAAGAATTGAATACCAAGAAATTGACTAAGATATTCATTCCATTTACACCAAGCAACGTCTTATTTCTAAACACAACCTTCACTAAAGCAATTCTGTAAAGAAATCACTTTCTTGGGACTGGTTAAGTTAGTGTGAGGGAGGAGGACCCTGTGTGGAGCAGGACACGTGGATACACACACGGACACATCGTGGAGGTCCTCGCGGCCACGGGGTTGTAAACACACTGACGGGAACCTCCGCTCACCCGGGGTAAACCCACACCGCTGCCGCTGTTCGGATCCATCGTCACGACTTCACCTCACTTTCCTCCGTAAACAAAAATATATTACTCATTATTTTGTAGGAATTCATGTGGTGTATTTACCATTTTTGTTTTATTTTGAATGTTATATATTTTTTATATATGTGGGGTGTTTTTATTTAGAGGCGTTTGGATGATATTTCCAAATGAAGAAGAGGAAGCCGCATTCAGAGTGCCGCAGGCGCTCAAGAAAACACGTAACCAACCGCGTCCATTCATGACATGGCGGTAAAGCTCGCCCGATACTCAACACCACATCAGAGGTCACAATGCCTCCCACAGCTCTTTGGGGCAACACAGTGCCATCGAGTTTGTCAACACTTGGGGCGGGTGACGGAGGAGGCGGCGGCGCTGGCCACAGTCTCAGACCCGCCAGGCGAGTTCACTCCGTGACGTCACCAGGTGTATTCCCTCCTTATATTGGACTCCTGCGTGATGGCACAACGGGATTCGAACCACTGTGGGTGTTGGTCTTATGGGGTGATCAGCATCTTGTGCCACGCGTGCTGAATCCGCCCGATGAGAGGCTCGAAAGGTCACTGGAGGGATGGGTTAGGGTGCGTTAATGGGCTTGTGGTACTAGGTTGACGTCAGTGGGTATCCCGCACTCCATATTAATATCTTTAAGACTGCCTCTTTCCTATTCCTACCACCTTCCCAATTACTCCAGATATTTCTCTTATTGTCCAGCCACTTGGGCTGGACGGTAGAGCGACGGTCTCGCTTCATGCAGGTCGGCGTTCAATCCCCGACCGTCCATACACCACCATTCCTTTCCCCCGTCCCATCCCAAATCTCTATCCTGACCCCTTCCCAGTGCTATATAGTCGTAATGACTTGGCGCTTTCCCCATGATAATTCCCTCCCTCATTCTTTAAATTACATATTTACATTCCATTACAACGTAGTGAATATATGTTTATCTCAATATTACACATTAATACACAGGAAAACACTGTAGCATCACTCCTCACTACCTTTAACATGGTAGCAGCTGCATTTATCTCATTAACTACACAATTAACCCCAAATTGACAGTCCTTCGTGGTAATCACCTTGATAAGAATGGCCTTCTAAGCGCCCCATCGCGTCGCCAGATGTAATGTCTTCATGTCTGGCGTAGACATGTTTTTTGCGTGGCAATCGATGTTTCTATGCTGGTTTTCCGTGTTCTGAGAGGTGAGGCCTATTGACATGTCTCCGAGATGTGTTGATGTGTGTTTAAATATGTATAAGCCATTAGCCACAGAGGTGGTGTTAACATGTGGGACATGAGTCTAGTCTTCACTGTGATGCGTGTCCGCACTGTTGTTAAGTTTTTCACACAGTTGTTTACGGGTGGAATATTGGCCTTTATGGGCACTTACGCTCTATAAGTACTTGGCTTACACTCACTTAGCCTTCGCAAGCACTCATTCTTCATGCACTTAGCTTATACGCACTTAGCCTCATCCACTCACTTGCTTTCCACAAGTCCTTCACACACTCTCACCATTCACACACACACACACACACACACACACACACACACACACACACACACACACACACACACACACACACACACACACACACACACACACACAGCACAACTTTAGCAGCCATTTTCTAGACCATTCCTCCTGGATAAACTGGAGGAATGGTCTAGAAAATGGCTGCTAAAGTTCAACTCGGGAAAGTGTAAGGTGATGAAATTAGGCGAAGGGAGCAGGAGGCTGAACACAAGGTACCATCTGGGAGGTGAAATCCTACAAGAGTCAAATAGAGAGAAAGATCTGGGGGTTGATATCACACCGAACCTGTCCCCAGAGGCCCA
This sequence comes from Procambarus clarkii, assembly GCF_040958095.1. Lineage (NCBI taxonomy): Eukaryota > Metazoa > Arthropoda > Malacostraca > Decapoda > Cambaridae > Procambarus > Procambarus clarkii. Next base: position 19,932,214 of record NC_091195.1, read on the forward strand.
CATCAAAAGGATATCATCAGCGGCATATGCTAGACTGACCAATATAAGAACTGCCTTTAGAAACTTGTGTAAGGAATCTTTCAGAACCCTGTATACCACTTATGTAAGACCAATCCTGGAGTATGCAGCTCCAGCCTGGAGTCCATATTTAGTTAAACACAAGACAAAGTTAGAGAAGATTCAGCGGTATGCCACCAGGCTCGTCCCGGAACTGAGAGGATTGAGCTACGAGGAAAGGCTAAAGGAGCTGAACCTCACATCCCTGGAAAACAGAAGAGTAAGGGGAGACATGATAACCACCTACAAAATTCTCAGGGGAATTGACAGGGTAGACAAAGACAAACTCTTTAGCACGGGTGGGACACGAACAAGGGGACACAGGTGGAAACTTAGTACCCAGATGAGCCACAGAGACGTTAGAAAGAATTTTTTCAGTGTCAGAGTAGTTAATAAATGGAATGCATTAGGAAGTGATGTGGTGGAGGCTGACTCCATACACAGTTTCAAATGTAGGTATGATAGAGCCCAGTAGGCTCAGGAATCTGTACACCTGTTGATTGACGGTTGAGAGGCGGGACCAAAGAGCCAAAGCTCAACCCCCGCAAGCACAATTAGGTGAGTACAATTAGGTGAGTACACACACACACACACACGTGTAGATATGATAGAGCCCAATAGGCTCAGAAATCTGTACACCTGTTGATTGACGGTTGAGAGGCGGGACCAAAGAGCCAGAGCTCAACCCCCGCAAACACAACTAGGTGAGTACACACACGGGGCAGGTAGCTGAGTGGACAGCACGCTAGACACGTAATCCTGTGCTCCGGGGTTCGATTCCCGGCGCCGGCGAGAAACAATGGGCATAGTTTCTTTCACCCTGATGTCCCTGTTACCTAGCAGTAAATAGGCACCTGGGAGTTAGACAGCTGCTACGGGTTGCTTCCTGGGGGTGTGTAACAAAAAGGAAGCCTGGTCGAGGACCGGGCCGCGGGGATGCTAAGCCCCGAAATCATCTCTAGATAACCTAACCCGTATTCCAAGCCGTCCTGCCCAAACGGCTCGTGCTCGTAACAGTTAGTCACATGTGCTGTTGGACGCAAACAGTACACCTTTTGTACTGTTTGTGCATTTTGTAAAGGGCGAAACAAAAAATTAAAACAAAACTAACCTAAACATTCCTAGGCCTATTATAGCACATATATGTGTGGGGGTATAGCATATATAAGTGTGGGTATAGCACATATATGTGTGGGTATAGCACATATATGTGTGGGGTATAGCACATATATGTGTGGGTATAGCACATATATGTGTGGGTATAGCACATACATGTGTGGGTATAGCACATATATGTGTGGGGTATAGCATATATAAGTGTGGGTATAGCACATATATGTGTGGGTTATAGCACATATATGTGTGGGTATAGCACATATATGTGTGGGGTATAGCACATATATGTGTGGGTTATAGCACATATATGTGTGGGTATAGCACATACATGTGTGGGTATAGCACATATATGTGTGGGGTATAGCACATATATGTGTGGGGTATAGCACATATATGTGTGGGTATAGCACATATATGTGTGGGTATAGCACATACATGTGTGGGTATAGCACATATATGTGTGGGTATAGCACATATATGTGTGGGTATAGCACATATATGTGTGGGTATAGCACATATATGTGTGGGTATAGCACATATATGTGTGGGTATAGCACATATATGTGTGGGTATAGCACATATATGTGTGGGTATAGCACATATATGTGTGGGTATAGCACATATATGTGTGGGGTATAGCACATATATGTGTGGGTATAGCACATATATGTGTGGGTATAGCACATATATGTGTGGGTATAGCACATATATGTGTGGGTATAGCACATACATGTGTGGGTATAGCACATATATGTGTGGGTATAGCACATATATGTGTGGGTATAGCACATATATGTGTGTGGGGTATAGCATATATAAGTGTGGATATAGCACATATATGTGTGAGTATAGCACATATATGTGTGAGTATAGCACATATATGTGTGGGTATAGCACATATATGTGTGTGGGGTATAGCATATATAAGTGTGGATATAGCACATATATGTGTGGATATAGCACATATATGTGTGGGTATAGCACATATATGTGCTATGTTTTTGTCTAGGTTAGCATATATGAAGCCTCGGACAGGTGTGTATGTTGGTATACAACATGATGTATGTTGTTTGGTTACTCCTAATTAGCTAGTAAGGCAGTTTGGCTAGTTCAGTAGTGCAAGATGTGAACATTTACGGTGCAGCAGTTAACTGATAGTTACGATCTTTTTAAGGGTATCTATTATGTTAAGTATGTCACCTATGCACATATTTAATAAGTCAATATTGACTTATTAAATTTGCGAGAACGGGTTGGATCAGATAGTTCTTATAGGAACTGTCCTTTCAGGAAGTCAAGCGGCTTTGTTCGTAATTTACACAAATCGCCTTTTTGATAGAGCGGTTTCGTTTCATGTCACTAGAGGCTTCGGTAAGAAACACAACTCTTAAGTATCATTTTAGAAGCGCACATAAACTAACATCAGCAGCGTATGCAACAAAAATATTTTTGAGAAGGTCCAGATACAAGAATGACGCGAGAAATGGCAGACCTGAACCACGACGCAAGGTCATTGACACCAGCCTGTAACCATTGGAGGGAAGAGGCTCCAGAGGAGACATTGTCACGACATACACGATACTGAGAGATGTAGCTATAGGGAGGACACAGGAGAAGTGGAATTAGAAGACACAGTTGCTAACTGGAAACATTTAAGGGTAGATACGACAGAGTACAAGGAAATTATGCCTTGTAGTACAGGAAATAAAGGTAGAGGGGAAAGAGGCGGGGCCCAAGAGCTAATTCTTTCTACCCCCACACACACTATTAACAAGAACACACACACATACACATTCAGTTGTAACTGTTGCAAAGTTGATTCTGTGAGATAATCACAGCTACACGACTCTTAATAACTTGGCTGGGGCATGACCTGTCCGCCCTCCCCTCACCCCACCACTGGACCCCACACACTGGACCCCACCACTTGACCCCAGCCCTGGACCATATATCGTACCCAACAGAGTATATATATATATATATATATATATATATATATATATATATATATATATATATATATATATATATATATATATAAAAGCCTATACTTGCATAAACCACAAGTGAAGATTAACAATCTTTGGACAACACCCACCAGTGGGACTCGAACCCAGAAAGCACAACTACCTTCCAGTAGCTGGCATAACTAGTATGCTTTAACCCACTACACCATCAGACCTTACAAAAGAAGTAGATAGTTCGAGATATATATCTCAAACATCTCCACCTCCCGAAGGCACCAGATGAGTGAGGGGTCAGTCTGCAGTGAGGGGTCAGTCTGAAAAATGCAGACTGACCCCTCACTCATCTGGTGCCTTCGGGAGGTGGAGATGTTTGAGATATATATCTCGAACTATCTACTTCTTTTGTAAGGTCTGATGGCGTAGTGGGTTAAAGCATACTAGTTATGCCAGCTACTGGAAGGTAGTTGTGCTTTCTGGGTTCGAGTCCCACTGGTGGGTGTTGTCCAAAGATATATATATATATATATATGAACCTCATACTCTCTGACCAAACTAAATTCCAAAGGGTAACGAAGGACACTACAGCCGAATTGAAAGCAAAGGTCAACAAATTGATCGAAACTGTGAACGCCAAGAAATCCGGACTCCACCTGCCAAAGAACATTGGGGAATACAAACCTGGATACACGTATGGAAATGTCAAGACACACAAGCTGGAAACCCACTTCGGCTAATCATCAGCCAGATACCCACACCCACGTACAGACTGGCGAAGCGACTCAACGGCTTGCTAACTCCTTATGTCCCTTGCGCCTTCAGCCTGAAGTCCCCAAAGGATTTTGTTGACTTACTGCGGGGAACACGGGCCACAGGGATAAGAGCCTCGTTGGACGTAGAATCACTGTTTACCAACGTACCTGTGGATGAAACAATTGGGATGATAGCGGACAGAGTGTATCGTGATCCAGCCTGTACTCCTCTTGACATACCAGAAAACATTCTAAGGAAACTACTCCAAGCTTGTACTAAAGAGGCACCCTTCTTGAACCCGGATGGGCACATGTATAAGCAAGTAGATGGGGTCGCCATGGGTTCTCCCCTAGGTGTCCTGTTTGCGAACTTTTACATGGGTACCATCGAACAAAAGGTCTTAGTCGACATGAACTTGAAACCGGCCATATACTGCAGGTATGTTGACGACATTTTTACACAGGTGCCTGATGTTAGACATCTGCAGGAGCCGAAGGAGGCATTTGAGCGGAATTCTGTGTTGCGTTTCACTTACGAGATGGAGAAGGATGGGAAGCTGCCCTTTCTAGATGTAACAGTCATGGAAAGGAGCGGAGGTTTCCACACTGCAGTCTACACTAAGGAAACAAACATAGGAATGTGCCTCAAAGCCAACAGTGACTGCTCAGACAGGTACAAGAGGAGTGTTGTTAACGCTTATGTCGACCGTGCTCTCAGCCACAGCTCAGGATGGAAGCAAGTCGATGAAGAACTCTGTAGGGTAAGGCAGGTCTTAGTCAACAACGGCTTCTCCAATGGTTTCGTTGAAGACATCATAAGAAGGAAAGTGAAACGCCATGCAACCTCTGAAGAGATAACTAACACAACACCTGTACCCCCTATTAGACTATTTTACAGGAACTTCTTTTCCACAGCTCATAAAACATTACTCTAACAAGAGAAATGTTGAACAAGAATACCTGCATAATAGACAAAACCCAAGATGCAAGAAGATTACAAATTCTTGAGGCAATTCACATAAGAATAGAGCGACCTACCATGAACACCCAAATCACGGAACTATTTACTCTACCCACCATGAGAGTAAGGACAAGACAAGAACATATCGATGCCAACACAGAAGACAATGTCCAACATAACAGGCCAATTACACTGGATTAATCTTTGTGTTTAGATAGGAGCTGCCTCGTATGGGCCAATAAGCCTTCTGCAGCCTCTATGTTTCACCTCACATTTATTCCTTATGTATCCCCCCATGTTTTCACCTTTATTGTATTATCACCTGACCCAGTGCGGGTATAAAATCGGCTAGTATTGTAAGATCTGTTCACTTGAGAATGAACCATGGAGGTTCGAAACGTTGTGCAAATTATATAAATAAGTGTAATACACTCTATAGTAAATCACTTCTTTTCTTCACCTTAAAAGTACGAAAATGAGTTTTGGAGAACTCCTATTCCAATTAAGCCCTGATGCTAAGAAAATAGTTAGAGGGATAGAAGCCCTAAACCAGAAAATAATAAATACAGAATATGCGGTCATATTCATGAAACAATGATATATATATATATATATATATAACTGAAAACTCACACCCCAGAAGTGACTCGAACCCATACTCCCACAACTGGTATGTACAGGGACGCCTTAATCCGCTTGACCATCACGACCGGACATAAGGAAGTGATAGCCGAGGCTATATGAACCACTTCCCCGCCGGCACTCGGATGGTAATCTTGGGCATAGCATTTTATCAAATCACCTCATTCTTTGGGGCACACGTGAGGAACACAAATGCAAACAAGCCTGAATGGTCCCCAGGACTATATACAACTGAAAACTCACACCCCAGAAGTGACTCGAACCCATACTCCCACAACTGGTATGTACAGGGACGCCTTAATCCGCTTGACCATCACGACCGGACATAAGGAAGTGATAGCCGAGGCTATATGAACCACTTCCCCGCCGGCACTCGGATGGTAATCTTGGGCATAGCATTTTATCAAATCACCTCATTCTTTGGGGCACACGTGAGGAACACAAATGCAAACAAGCCTGAATGGTCCCCAGGACTATATACAACTGAAAACTCACACCCCAGAAGTGACTCGAACCCATACTCCCACAACTGGTATGTACAGGGACGCCTTAATCCGCTTGACCATCACGACCGGACATAAGGAAGTGATAGCCGAGGCTATATGAACCACTTCCCCGCCGGCACTCGGATGGTAATCTTGGGCATAGCATTTTATCAAATCACCTCATTCTTTGGGGCACACGTGAGGAACACAAATGCAAACAAGCCTGAATGGTCCCCAGGACTATATACAACTGAAAACTCACACCCCAGAAGTGACTCGAACCCATACTCCCACAACTGGTATGTACAGGGACGCCTTAATCCGCTTGACCATCACGACCGGACATAAGGAAGTGATAGCCGAGGCTATATGAACCACTTCCCCGCCGGCACTCGGATGGTAATCTTGGGCATAGCATTTTATCAAATCACCTCATTCTTTGGGGCACACGTGAGGAACACAAATGCAAACAAGCCTGAATGGTCCCC
>NC_091195.1:20273678-20276701 GCF_040958095.1 Procambarus clarkii
TTCCTTCTCTGACTCCTGAAGAATTTCCTCTCCCAGATGATACCTTGTATCTGGCCTCCTGCTCTCTACACCTATCTTCATTACATTACATTTGGTTGGGTTAAACTCTAACAACCAGTACCAACCAGTACTTATGCGGTACTGTGTTCGACCATTCCTGCAGTTTGTCTAGGTCTTCTTGAAGCCTCAAACAGTCCTCTTCTGTTTTAATCCTTCTCATAATTTTAGCATCGTCCGCAAACATTGAGAGAAATGAATCGATACCCTCCGGGAGATCATTTACATATATCAGAAACAAGATAGGACCGAGTACAGAGCCCTGTGGGACTCCACTGGTGACTTCACGCCAATCGGAGGTCTCACCCCTCACTGTAACTCTCTGCTTCCTATTGCTTAGATACTCCCTTATCCACTGGAGCACCTTACCAGCTACACCTGCCTGTCTCCCCAGCTTATGTACCAGCCTCTTATGCGGTACTGTGTCAAAGGCTTTCCGACAATCCAAGAAAATGCAGTCCGCCCAGCCCTCTCTTTCTTGCTTAATCTTTGTCACCTGATCGTAGAATTCTATCAAGCCTGTCAGGCAAGATTTACCCTCCCTGAACCCATGCTGGCGATTTGTCACGAAGTCCCTTCTCTCCAGATGTGTTAAGGAAGGTTCTAGGTATGTATGTATGTATGTATGTATGTATGTGCCAATCTCAGTCTCTCAGTGTCTCTCTCTCTCTCTCTCTCTCTCTCTCTCTCTCTCTCTCTCTCTCTCTCTCTCTCTCTCTCTCTCTCTCTCTCTCTCTCTCTCCTCTTCTCTCTCTCCTCTCTCTCTCTCTCTCTCTCTCTCTCTCTCTCTCAAGACAAACCGCCAGGTCCCGAGGCTGTCCCCACAGTAAACACATCACTTTCTCCACCTTCCTCTGTTGACATTGCTGCTACCTGGGTTATACTGCCTCTATCACCAGCAATGGGAGGCTCTAGAGGCCTCGAACTGGAACCCAACCAGGATTATTACAGTCGGCCCGCCTACTCTCTGAGAATCACCAGAACGCCAGTTGAAGTCACCCCATTGCCTTAAAATTATTAGGTCGTAGTACATCATGCCATTGTGATTCCTTTGCGATCTGAAGGAGGGTCAGGTTACCTACCTTACCTTGAGGTGCTTCCGGGGCTTAGTGTCCCCGCGGCCCGGTCGTCGACTAGGCCTCCTAGTTGCTGGACTGATCAACCAGGCTGTTGTTGATCGTATTGTTGATCGTTGTTGTTGTGGTGACACGGTGGGTATACGGTATACGGTGGATCGTATGGTGAACACCATTACCCGCAAGCTACGGGATAGGCTATCTTGAGGTTATCTTGAGATGATTTCGGGGCTTTAGTGTCCCCGCGGCCCGGTCCTCGACCAGGCCTCCACCCCCAGGAAGCAGCCCGTGACAGCTGACTAACACCCCCAGATACCTATTTTACTGCTAGGTAACATGGCATAGGGTGAAAGAAACTCTGCCCATTGTTTCTCGCCGGCGCCTGGGATCAAACCCAAGACCACAGGATCACAAGTCCAGCGTGCTGTCCGCTCGGCCGACCGGCTCTCCTAGTCATAGTCAGACCCATTATAAGTTATATTGATACGTTACATTTGCTGTCCAGCATTTGCAACCTGTCCTCTGGAAAGATGTATTCCTGGAGGTAATCACCTTAAAACCATCATGTAATTACTGTTATTATCTACTCCCTATTCATGGTTAGGTTAGGTTAAGGTTAAATCAGGTTTTATTATGTTTGGTTATCTTAATACTCAAACGTGAAATATGAAATTGATAAACTATTTAAGAATGCCCTAGAATTCAATTTACAGAAAACCAAATTCTTCAGAGCGTTTCAAATAAAAATAGTTAAACATTGATTAGTTTATATTTTAAACCAACTATTTATAAATATAATTTGAAAAGGGGATTTGAATCCCAGATCTTTCCAGCGGGAAGTCGAGTAATTATCCACTTTGCCAAGAGATGTCTTGTGGACAATATGGCAGCACTTGTACTCACCTAGTTGTGTTTGCGGGGGTTGAGCTCTGGCTCTCTGGTCCCGCCTCTCAACTGTCAACCAAATACAACCAACCTTGTGTTACTGCGTCAGTGTGGCCTGCGTCACTGATGGAAGGTTCTTGTGTCACTGCGTCACTGACGGAAGGTTCTTGTGTCACTGCGTCACTGATGGAAGGTTCTTATATAGTGAAAGAGTTAAATAATTAATAAATAGGAAAACTAGTCCGTGTTCGAAGAGCTCCAAGTTGTATATGGAATTTCCTTCTAACGGCTTCCAGAAACACTTGGAAATGTCTCAGATCCTGCTTCATATGCTTGTAAAGTGAAAAGTGCACCTCTCTACACCCAAACCGTTACAAATGCGACGTATTACTAGAGATTAAAACACCATAATAGTGAACGATTCTTCGCGGCAGGGGATCGTATTCCAGGGACCTGCCCGAAACGCTACGCGTACTAGTGGCTGTACAAGAATGTAACAACTCTTGTATATATCTCAAAAAAAAAAAAAAAAAAAAAAAAACGTATTCTATCCCTGTACAACGATACGTTAGGTGGGTTGCTTGGGTTTGAACAGTTCTGGTAAGGGAAAACCGGTGTATTATTTTAAGGGGTGACTGAGAGAGAGAGAGAGAGAGAGGGAGAGGGAGGGTGAGACAGAGGGAGAGAGAGACACAGACAGAGGGAGAGGGAGAGAGAGACACAGACAGAGGGAGAGGGAGAGAGAGACACAGACAGAGGGAGAGGGAGAGAGAGACAGAGACAGAGGGAGAGGGAGAGAGAGACAGAGACAGAGGGAGAGGGAGAGAGACACACAGACAGAGGGAGAGGAGAGAGAGAGACAGAGACAGAGGGAGAGGGAGACAGAGGGAGAGGGAGAGAGAGAGAGAGAGACAGAGGGAGAGACGGACAGAGAGAGAGGGTAAGACAGAGGGAGAGGAGAGACGGACAGAGAGAGAGAGAGGGTAAGACCGAGGGAGAGAGAGG
>NC_091195.1:20277201-20309701 GCF_040958095.1 Procambarus clarkii
GTATACAGAGGTTAGTTTTTTACCTTTACACGGATTGTGATTTACATTAAACGGTGAAGAGATATTTCATGTCAGAGTTGTAGAGAGAGAGAGAGAGAGAGAGAGAGAGAGAGTGAGTGAGTATACCCGCGAATTGGTATACCTAAATGTCTTCAAAATCGTGGTATATCTTGTCCACTTAATATCTCACAAGTCAAGCCTGGCCCCGGGCCGGGCTTGGGGAGTAGAACAACTCTGGGAACGCCATCCAGGTACACTCCAGGTACAGTGTCTGACGAGAATGTGTTTAAACACTCCCAGTCCACCTGTCATACATAATCCATGTGGGCAAGGTTCACATACTAAATCAAGTTTGAGTTGTGGTCTACAGATGGTGGTACCGAGGCTGCTAATAATATATATATATATATATAATATATATATATATATATATATATATATATATATATATATATATATATATATATATATATATTATTAGTTTAGGTTAGATTAAGATGGTTAGGTTAGGTTAGGTTAGGTTAGGTAGGGTTGGTTAGGTTAGGTCATACATCTACGTTAGTTTTAACTCAAATTAAAAATTAAATTAACTCATACATAATGAAATGGGTAGCTTTATCATTTCATAAGAAAAAATATTGAAAAATATATAAATTCAGGAAAACTTGGCTTATTAGGCAAATCGGGCCTTGCATAGTAGGCCGAGTACGACGTTCTGGCTACTAGGTACAACATAATATATATATATAAATTAGGTACAACATAATATATATATATATATATATATATATATATATATATATATATATATATATATATATATATATATATATTATACACATTTTGAATAACAATTCAGTTCTAAAAATATAGTTACGGGCATAACTGTTCAACCCTTCGCAGTGTTCAAGAGGAAATTTGATGAACACTTCCAAAGGATACCTGATCAACCAGGCTGTTTTTCACATGTTCAGCAGTCTGGATGGCCAGGACCACCCACCTGGGGCCAGATTCACGAAGCAGTTACGCAGGTACTTACGAACCTGGGGCCAGATTCACGAAGCCGTTACGCAAGCACTTACGAACCTGGGGCCAGGTTCACGAAGCCGTTACGCAAGCACTTACGAACCTGGGGCCAGATTCACGAAGCCGTTACGCAAGCACTTACGAACCTGGGGCCAGATTCATGAAGCAGTTACGCAAGCCCTTACGAACCTGGGGCCAGATTCATGAAGCAGTTACGCAAGCCCTTACGAACCTGGGGCCAGATTCACGAAGCCGTTACGCAAGCACTTACGAACCTGGGGCCAGATTCATGAAGCAGTTACGCAAGCACTTACGAACCTGGGGCCAGATTCACGAAGCAGTTACGCAAGCACTTACGAACCTGGGGCCAGATTCACGAAGCAGTTACGCAAGCACTTACGAACGTGTACATCTTTCCTCAATCTTTGACGGCTTTGGTTACATTTATTAAACAGTTTACAAGCAGGAAAACTTGCCAGTCAACTGTTGTTATTGTTATAAACAGCCTCCTGGTGCTTCCGAGCTCATTAACTGTTTAATAATTGTAAACAAAGCCGCCAAATATTGAGAAAAGATGGACAGGCTCATAAGTGCTTGTGTAACTGCTTCGTGAATCTGGCCCCAGGTTCGTAAGTGCTTGCGTAACTCCTTCGTGAATCTGGCCCCTGGACGACTGATCGGAGACCGGGCCGCGGGGACGTTGACCCCCTGGAAGGGTAGTGAACTATCAGGAGAAAGCGCCTAGCCATTGCGACTATATAGCACTGGGAAGGGGTCAGGGTAAGGATTAGGGATGGGACGGGGGAAAGGAATGGTGCCCAACCACTTGTGGACGGTCGAGGATTGAACGCGGCCCTGCATGACGCGAGACCGTCGCTCTGCCGTCCTGCCCAAGTGGTTGGGTCGTGGACCCAACGCCAGGTAGGGAGATTAACATGGAACAACTGGTAGGGTTTGTGTTGGATCCCAGATGGTGGAAGCGGTTGGGTAGGGTCCAGCGGTGGTGTTGTATTTCAAGTGGTATGTGTGGCCAGGTGTGTGTGTGTACTCACCTAGTTATACTCGCCTAGTTGTGCTTGCGGGGATTGAGCTCTGGCTCTTTGGTCCCGCCTCTCAACCGTCAATCAACTGGTTTACAGGTTCCTGAGCCTATTGGGCTCTATCATATCTACACTTGAAACTGTGTATGGAGTCAGCCTCCACCACATCACTGCCTAATGCATTCCATTTGTCAACCACTCTGACACAAAAAAAGTTCTTTCTAACGTCTCTGTGGCTCATCTGGGTACTAAGTTTCCACCTGTGTCCCCTTGTTCGTGTCCCACCCGTGTTGAATAGTTTGTCTTTGTCCACCCTGTCAATTCCCCTGAGAATTTTGTAGGTGGTTATCATGTCTCCCCTTACTCTTCTGTTTTCCAGGGATGTGAGGTTCAGCTCCTTTAGCCTTTCCTCGTAGCTCAATCCTCTCAGTTCCGGGACGAGCCTGGTGGCAAACCGCTGAATCTTCTCTAACTTTGTGCTTAGGTATGGACTAAAAGGCTGGAGCTGCATACTCCAGGATTGGTCTGACATAAGTGGTATACAGCGTCCTGGGTTTGTGTGTGCCTGTGCGTGTGTGCCTGCGCCTGCCTGTGTGTGTGTGCCTGCCTGTGTGTGTGTGGCTGCGTGTGTGTGGCTGCGTGTGTGTGCCTGCCTGTGTGTATGTGCCTGCGCCTGCCTGTGTGTGTGTGCCTGCCTGGTGTGTGTGGCTGTCTGTGTGTGTGTGGCTGCGTGTGCGTGTGCGTGCCTGTGCGTGTGTGCGTGCGTGCATAACTAGGAAGTGGTAGGAGAGGGCGCCAAGTACCGGTGGGTGTAGACCCCAACACCGTTGACAGTCGGGACCGGCTGGTAATTAAATCACGGTCAGACCAGACCGCACCTGTCCGGACCTGTGAATATGTACACTACCGCCTCACGGACCTCGCGGACGCCTCGCGGACGCCTCGCGGACACCTCGCGGACGCCTCATGGACCTCACAGACGCCTCACGGACACCTCACGGACACCTCACGGACGCCTCATGGACACCTCGCGGACACCTCGCGGACGCCTCACGGACACCTCACGGACGCCTCACGGACCTCACGGATGCCTCACGGACCTCACGGACGCCTCACGGACGCCTCACGGACACCTCACGGACGCCTCACGGACACCTCACGGACGCCTCACGGACCTCACGGACGCCTCACGGACACCTCACGGATGCCTCACGGACGCCTCATGGACGCCTCGCGGACACCTCACGGACGCCTCACGGACGCCTCACGGACACCTCACGGACGCCTCACGGATGCCTCACGGACGCCTCACGGACGCCTCACGGACAACTCACGGACACCTCACGGACACCTCACGGACCTCACGGACGCCTCACGGACCTCACGGACGCCTCACGGACACCTCACGGACGCCTCACGGACGCCTCACGGACACCTCACGGACGCCTCACGGACGCCTCACGGACACCTCACGGACACCTCACGGACGCCTCACGGACGCCTCACGGACACCTCACGGACGCCTCACGGACGCCTCACGGACGCCTCACGGACGCCTCACGGACACCTCACGGACGCCTCACGGACGCCTCACGGACACCTCACGGACACCTCACGGACGCCTCACGGACGCCTCACGGACACCTCACGGACACCTCACGGACGCCTCACGGACACCTCACGGACGCCTCACGGACGCCTCACGGACACCTCACGGACGCCTCACGGACGCCTCACGGACGCCTCACGGACACCTCACGGACGCCTCACGGACACCTCACGGACACCTCACAGACGCCTCACGGACACCTCACGGACGCCTCACGGACACCTCACGGACGCCTCACGGACCTCACGGACGCCTCACGGACACCTCACGGACACCTCACGGACGCCTCACGGACACCTCACGGACGCCTCACGGACACCTCACGGACGCCTCACGGACACCTCACGGACACCTCACGGACGCCTCACGGACGCCTCACGGACACCTCACGGACGCCTCACGGACACCTCATGGACCTCACGGACGCCTCACGGACACCTCACGGACGCCTCACGGACGCCTCACGGACACCTCACGGACGCCTCACGGACACCTCATGGACCTCACGGACGCCTCACGGACACCTCACGGACGCCTCACGGACGCCTCACGGACGCCTCACGGACGCCTCACGGACACCTCATGGGCCTCACGGACGCCTCACGGACACCTCACGGACGCCTCAACCCCCGCCATGTACCTCCATACTCTGGGTAACACGCGGCCAGATTAACCAAGCAGTTACGCAAGCACTTACGAACATGTTCATTTACAAATTATTCAAAACGTTTAGAAATTATTCAAAACGTTTAGAAATTATTCAAAACAAATAAGTCTGACATTATCGTGTGGTCGTTGATGTATAGACCTATTATGGAGAGAGCACACACACACACACACACACACACACACACACACACACCATTACAGCCAATCATGTCTCTCGTCTGGCAGGCAGCGAATGAGAGAGTCCGTCTTAGAAACTACTTAATATAAGACAATTGCCTTGAGCTTGTCGGGGTGAAACAAAGGATGTAGCAGTTAGTGAAGGGAAGGCAGAGAGGGAGAGGGGTTAGAAGGGAGAGGGGTTAGAAGGGAGAGGGGTTAGAAGGGAGAGGGGAGCTGGTGGGAAGGGGTAGAGGGAGAGGAATTGAGTGTGATAGTACTTTATAAGGTAATTGTAGGCGTGACTGTTGATCTGTGGGGTTTTGGGGCACTTGTGTGTGGGTCTTCTCTTGAAGACTTGGCATGGTCGGCAGTGGCTCTCATTCATTCATTCATTCATTCATTCAGTCAGTCAGTCAGTCATTCTGTCAGTCATTCAGTCAGTCATTCAGTCAGTCAGTCAGTCAGTCAGTCAGTCATTCATTTCACTCACTGTGTGTCTGGGATGTGTTGGTCGGAAGCTGCTGTGACAGTTGTCTGCTCAGCAGCAGACTGTAGCATTAGTCTGCTCCCACTGCTGTCATCTCGTCCAGGTCTATCTGCTTCCTGTGTTATGTTCATACGTGTTCTTCCTATGTAGTATGCATCATGTTCATGAGTGAACATTCATGTTGGCTCCGTCCGTCCTCCTAAGGCTCCCCAACGTCAAGAAACCGACGTACTAAAGTGCTCCCCCTTATCCTAACCTACCAGAGGCCCCAAAACAGAAAACGAGACAGTACGTCAATTTCGCCAGCCGTGCTGCCATTTTCTAGTACGACGATTTTTTTTGGTCTTTGCTGGACTATACGTCAATAATGCAACGGTGTGTTAGGACGAGGTTGGTTGATGAGGTGGGTGGGGGGGGGGGGATAGATGATTCGCTTCGCATCATCTGCAAAATGGATAGGAGTTGAATTCCTGTGAGGTCGTCGACGTATGTTAAAATGAGTCTGGTCCTCTCTCTCTCTCTCTCTCTCTCTCTCTCTCTCTCTCTCTCTGCTTCCCACAACATTAAGTTCTCTCACCATGACTCTCTGTTTCCCGTCAGAGAGATATTCCCCGTGAGACTCTGCCACCTGCACCCACTTGCGGGGAGCCGGTCGGCCGAGCGGACAGCTCGCTGGACTTGTGATCCTGTGGTCCCGGGTTCCATCCCGGGCGCCGGCGAGAAACAATGGGCAGAGTTTGTTTCACCCTATGCCCCTGTTACCTAGTGGTGAAATAGGTACCTGGGTGTTAGTCAGCTGTCACGGGCTGCTTCCTGGGGGTGGAGGCCTGGTCGAGGACCGGGCCGCGGGGACACTAAAGCCCCGAAATCATCTCAAGATAACCTCAAGATACACAGTTTCAAGTGTAGATATGATAGAGCCCATTAGGCTCAGGAACCTGTACACCAGTTGATTGACAGTTGAGAGGCGGGACCAAAGAGCCAGAGCTCAACCCCTGCAAGCACAACTAGGTGTCTCGTACCTCCTGGGTGAACTATCAGGAGAACGCGCCAAGCCATTACAACTATATATATATGGGTGGGTGTTATAGCAATTAGAGCTCTTGATACTGGTAATGGCTCAAAAGGGCCACCACTTACGGGCTATTCATGCCCGTGCCACCTTTTGGGTGGCTTAATCTTCATCAATCAATCAGCAATTAGAGGATTTCATAGGAAAGATCAAGTTATAGGAAGCATCTTAAGTAGAAGAACTCCCAGAACCCCATCAACCAGGTATCATGGTGATTGATTGATGAAGATTAAGCCAACTAAGAGGTGGCATGGGCATGAATAGCCCGTACCTATGGTGAATAGCCCGTACAATATAGAGCCATCCATCGGCGTGGATGGATGGCATCAACTAACACGTGGATGGATGGCATCAACTAACACGTTTAATTAATGGTCCCCAGACGTACAAAATAAGGGGTGCTATGGAACGTAGCGGCTCGCACATATCCACGTTTTCTATGCGTCGGTGAGTGTTGGGTTAGGTGGGTGGGTTGGGTTCGTACATTGTGTTAACCCTTGTTTTGTACACTAGCAAATCAGGGGAACCCCTGACACCCCCTAGGACCCCTGACACCCCCTAGGACCCCTGACACCCCCTAGGACCCCTGACACCCCCTAGGACCCCTGACCACCCTAGGACCCCTGACTCCCCCTAGGACCGCTGACCCCCCTAGGACCCCTGACCCCCCTAGGACCCCTGACCCCCCCTAGGACCCCTGACCCCCCCCCTAGGACCCCTGACCCCCCTAGGACCCCTGACCCCCCCTAGGACCCCTGACCCCCCTAGGACCCCTGACCCCCCTAGGACCCCTGACCCCCCCAAGGACCCCTGACCCCCCCAAGGACCCCTGACCCACCTAGGACCCCTGACCCCCTAGGACCCCTGACCCCCCCTAGGACCCCTGACCCCCCTAGGACCCCTGACCCCCCCCTAGGACCCCTGACCCCCCTAGGACCCCTGACCCCCCCCCTAGGACCCCTGACCCCCCCTAGGACCCCTGACCCCCCTAGGACCCCTGACCCCCCCTAGGACCCCTGACCCCCCTAGGACCCCTGACCCCCCCCTAGGACCCCTGACCCCCCCTAGGACCGCTGACCCCCCTAGGACCCCTGACCCCCCTAGGACCCCTGACCCCCCCTAGGACCCCTGACCCCCCTAGGACCCCTGACCCCCCCCCAAGGACCCCTGACCCCCCCTAGGACCCCTGACCCCCCCTAGGACCCCTGACCCCCCCTAGGACCCCTGACCCCCCCCTAGGACCCCTGACCCCCCCCCTAGGACCCCTGACCCCCCCTAGGACCCCTGACCCCCTAGGACCACTAAATGGTCCGTTAAGTTGCTTTTCCTCTGCAGGTAAAATATTTTTTAGGTAAACTTAACATTTTTGAATCACATTTGATTTCATTGTAAATTGAATAAATGTGATTGATGAAGAATTGAGTGGAGTGTTGTGCGGGTGTGATTCACGTGAGGTAATCGCTCACCGCAGCCTGGATTTACCTGTGCCGGAGCCGGTGGTTATATTATAATATTCTCCGATACCACAGTTTTTACTTTGGGAGATGAGAGTGCGTGCGTGCGCGCTCGTGCGTGGGGCTCATGGGAGGGGGGAGGGGGTGTTGGGGAAGGGGTGTGTGGGGGGGAAGGGGGGGGGGACTGGGGGAAGAGTTTCAGTGACTTCTTCAGAACGTTATTTTCCCACGCGAAGTCATTCTGTACGGGACCCACTCCTTCAGGTAGGTAAGGGGGGCGTGGGGGGGGGGGGAATGGTGAGGGGGAATTACTAGGGCAAAGCGCCAAGCCTTTATGACTATTCACCTAGTTGTATTCACCTAGTTGTGTTTGCGGGGGTTGAGCTTTGCTCTTTCGGCCGGTCTCTCAACTGTCAATCAACTGTTTACTAACTACTAATTTTTTTTTCTCCACACCATACACCCCCCAGGAAGCAACCCGTGACAGCTGACTAACTCCCAGGTACCTATTTACTGCTTGGTAACAGGGTGGCATTCAGGGTGAAAGAAATTTTGCCCATTTGCTTCTGCCTGGTGCTGGAATCGAACCCGCGCCCCAGATTTACGAGTCCTGCGCGCTATCCACCAGGCGCCAGTATATATAGCACTGGGAAGGGGATGCTATATTGATAATGTTATACCAGTGATCATTACAATTATACCTTATAGTAATCTAGTAGTTCACAATAGTTCGTATATATCATTCTTCTATCCTGGAAATGGGCTGTAATTACCAGCCTAAACTGTATATTAGCAATAATAGACAGCACACTGGACTTGTGATCCTGTGGTCCCGGGTTCGATCCCGGGCGTCGGCGAGAAACAATGGGCAGAGTTTCTTTCACCCTGATGCTTCTGTTACCCAGCAGTAAAATAGGTACCTGGGTGTTAGTCAGCTGTCACGGGCTGCTTCCTGGGGGTGGAGGCCTGGTCGAGGACCGGGCCGCGGGGACACTAAAGCCCCGAAATCATCTCAAGATAACCGCACGAACTCTGGAAACACAAACCGAAACTGTCTCTATTTTCCGCTTGTTACAACTTGTAATAAAGTTGTTACATCTTGGCTTAACGTGTTTATGACGTATTAGAACGTTGTTACAACGTGCTATATTGGTTGTTATAACTGGTTAGGTGTTAAAACTTGTTCCAACGTTGTACCAACGTTGTAATTTCGGTGTTTGGCGGGAAGTGTTGTTGAGTCAAGAGAAAAGCCACATGGCGAGGTAATTAATGTATCGGGTATGTCATTAACATGTGCAGGTTGTGGCGGTGTTAACTCGCCAGACGATTACACCGCCACAAGCATGTTGATGAGGCTATTATCCGGGAAGATGCGAGCTCCTCTTCACTACTTCCTCCTGGAGCGTCTTGACGGGGCCCAGCAGTCCCCGGGGCCGCGTGTCTCGTGTACACAACACCGCGCTGTGGAAGATGGTTGTCTCAATGTTCCAGGCCTGTGTGTCGATAGGTTAGGTTGGTTCCCGACACTTTGGGCAGGCTTGGAGTTGTCTGGGATAGGTTGGGGGAGGTTACGTTACGGTTGCTTGGGTCAGGTTAGGTTATGTTACGTTAGGTTGCGTAAGGTTACGTTACGTTAGGTTAGGTAAGATTAGGTTAGGTTACGTTAGGTTAGGTTGGGTAAGATTAGGTTAGGTTACGTTAGGACAGGTTGGGTAAGGTTAGGTTGGGTAAGATTTGGTTAGGTTGCGTTACGTTAGGATAGGTTGGGTTAGGTTACGTTAGGATAGGTTGGGTAAGGTTAGGTTACGTTACGTTAGGATAGGTTGGGTTAGGTTACGTTAGGATAGGTTGGGTAAGGTTAGGTTACGTTACGTTAGGATAGGTTGGGTTAGGTTACGTTAGGATAGGTTGGGTAAGGTTAGGTTACGTTACGTTAGGATAGGTTGGGTTAGGTTACGTTAGGATAGGTTGGGTAAGGTTAGGTTACGTTACGTTAGGATAGGTTGGGTTAGGTTACGTTAGGATAGGTTGGGTAAGCTTAGGTTACGTTACGTTACGTTACGATACGTTACTTTGTTACGTTACGTTAGCTTGGGTAAGGTTAGGTTACGTTACGTTACGTTAGCTTGGGTAAGGTTAGGTTACATTACGTTACGTTAGGTTGGGTAAGGTTAGGTTACATTACGTTACGTTAGCTTGGGTAAGGTTAGGTTACATTACGTTACGTTAGGTTGGGTAAGGTTAGGTTACATTACGTTACGTTAGCTTGGGTAAGGTTAGGTTACATTACGTTACGTTAGCTTGGGTAAGGTTAGGTTACATTACGTTACGTTAGGTTGGGTAAGGTTAGGTTACATTACGTTACGTTAGCTTGGGTAAGGTTAGGTTACATTACGTTACGTTAGCTTGGGTAAGGTTAGGTTACGTTACGTTACGTTGGGTAAGGTTAGGTTACATTACGTTACGTTAGGTTGGGTAAGGTTAGGTTAGGTTGGGAGAGTATAAGCAAGCGTGTTATGCAATAAGCAGTAATCTTACTATCTTATCAGTAAGATTAAGCAGGTTATAAATTATTTTAATTATTATTGTTACTATTATTGTTATAAACAACCTCATTGTGCTTCGGAACTCATAAATATAAACAATATATCTTATTAAAATATTAATATTATTCAACCCGCCATATGATTTGAGAAAAGATGTACAGGTTTCGTAAGTGGACAGCTAAGTTCTTGGTGAAGCCTGGCCTCAGTTTTTTTGGCTTCAAATGTCTGTTGGGTCAAGATATTGCTGGGGTCTGACGGCTGAGTGGATAGCGCTCGGGGTTTGTAGTCCTGAGGTTCCGGGTTCGATCCCCGGTGGAGGCGGAAACAAATGGGTAGTGTTTCTTTCACCCCTGATGCATCTGTTCACCTAGCAGTATATAGGTACCTGGGTGTTAGACAGCTGCTACGGGCTGCTTCCTGGGGGTGTGTAACAAAAAGGAGGCCTGGTCGAGGACCGGGCCGCGGGGACGCTAAGCCCCGAAATCATCTTAGATCTCCCAGAACCCCCATCAAGGGGATTACACCTGCCTGGGGTCCAGAGGGGATTACATAGGCCTGGGGTCCAGAGGTGGATTACACAACCCTGGGGGTCCTGCGGGGGATTACACAACCCTGGAGTCCAGAGAGGGATTACACAACCCTGGGGTCCAGATAGGGATTACACAACCCTGGAGTCCAGAGGGGGATTACATAACCCTGGGGTACAGAGGGGGATTACACAACCCTGGGGGTCCTGCGGGGGATTACACAACCCTGGAGTCCAGAGAGGGATTACACAACCCTGGGGTCCAGATAGGGATTACACAACCCTGGAGTCCAGAGGGGGATTACACAACCCTGGGGTCCAGAGGAGGATTACACAACCCTGGGGTCCAGAGGAGGATTACACAACCCTGGGGTCCAGAGGGGGATTACACAACCCTGGGGTCCAGAGGGGGATTACTCAACCCTGGGGTCCAGAGAAGGATTACACAACCCTGGGGGTCCTGCGGGGGATTACACAACCCTGGGGTCCAGAGGTGGATTACACAACCCTGGGGTCCAGAGGAGGATTACACAACCCTGGGGTCCAGAGAAGGATTACACAACCCTGGGGGTCCTGCGGGGGATTACACAACCCTGGGTTCCAGAGGGGGATTACACAACCCTGGGGTCCAGAGGGGGATTACACAACCCTGGGGTCCGGAGGGGGATTACACAACCCTGGGGTCCAGAGGGGGATTACACAACCCTGGGGTCCAGAGGAGGATTACACAACCCTGGGGGTCCAGAGGGGGATTACACAACCCTGGGGTCCAGAGGGGGATTACACAACCCTGGGGTCCAGAGGGGGATTACACAACCCTGGGGTCCAGAGGGGGATTACACAACCCTGGGGTCCAGAGGGGGATTACACAACCCTGGGGGTCCTGCGGGGATTACACAACCCTGGGGTCCAGAGAAGGATTACACAACCCTGGGGTCCAGAGGAGGGCTCGACCCGGGGTCCAGAGGAGGGCTCGACCCGGGGTCCAGAGGAGGGCTCGACCCGGGGTCCAGAGGAGGGCTCGACCCGGGGTCCAGAGGAGGGCTCAACCCGGGGTCCAGAGGAGGGCTCGACCCGGGGTCCACAGGAGGGCTCGACCCGGGGTCCAGAGGAGGGCTCGACCCGGGGTCCAGAGGAGGGCTCGACCCGGGGTCCAGAGGAGGGCTCGACCCGGGGTCCAGAGGAGGGCTCGACCCGGGGTCCAGAGGAGGGCTCGACCCGGGGTCCACAGGAGGGCTCGACCCGGGGTCCACAGGAGGGCTCGACCCGGGGTCCAGAGGAGGGCTCGACCCGGGGTCCAGAGGAGGGCTCGACCCGGGGTCCAGAGGAGGGCTCGACCCGGGGTCCAGAGGAGGGCTCGACCCGGGGTCCAGAGGAGGGCTCGACCCGGGGTCCAGAGGAGGGCTCGACCCGGGGTCCAGAGGAGGGCTCGACCCGGGGTCCAGAGGAGGGCTCGACCCGGGGTCCACAGGAGGGCTCGACCCGGGGTCCACAGGAGGGCTCGACCCGGGGTCCACAGGAGGGCTCGACCCGGGGTCCACAGGAGGGCTCGACCCGGGGTCCACAGGAGGGCTCGACCCGGGGTCCACAGGAGGGCTCGACCCGGGGTCCACAGGAGGGCTCGACCCGGGGTCCACAGGAGGGCTCGACCCGGGGTCCACAGGAGGGCTCGACCCGGGGTCCACAGGAGGGCTCGACCCGGGGTCCACAGGAGGGCTCGACCCGGGGTCCACAGGAGGGCTCGACCCGGGGTCCACAGGAGGGCTCGACCCGGGGTCCAGAGGAAAGATTAGGATTCCATTTTGATATCGAGTTAATTTGTCAGTAATTAACAATAAATTACCGTGAGCCATAATACAATTAATTACTGCTAATTGTATTTATAATTACAATATCTAGATAAACCATTAATTAATGGATCAGCTGAGACAATGAGGCTCACAATAGCTGCAGTAATAGTCAATGTTTGTACTAATATTAGATGGTTATCTTGAGATGATTTCGGGGCTTAGTGTCCCCTCGGCCCGGTCCTCGACCAGGCCTCCACCCCCAGGAAGCAGCCCGTGACAGCTGACTAACTCCCAGGTACCTATTTACTGCTAGGTGAACAGGGGTGCATCAGGGTGAAAGAAACTGTCTATTTGTTTCTGTCTCCACCGGGGATCGAACCTGGGGCCAGATTCACGAAGCAGTTACGCAAGCACTTACGAACCTGGGGACAGATTCACGAAGCAGTTACGCAAGCACTTACGAACCTGGGGGACAGATTCACGAAGCAGTTACGCAAGCACTTACGAACCTGTCCATCTTTCCTCAATCTTTGGCGGCTTTGTTTACAATTATTAAACAGTTAATGAGCTCAGAAGCACCAGGAGGCTGTTTATAACAATAACAACAGTTGATTGGCAAGTTTTCATGCTTGTAAACTGTTTAATAAATGTAACCAAAGCCGTCAAAGATTGAGGAAAGATGTACACGTTCGTAAGTGCCTGCGTAACTGCTTCGTGAATCTGGCCCCTGGACCCTTAGGACTACGAATCCCGAGCGCTGTCCACTCAGCCGTCAGGGCCTTAGGGCCGTGCATGCATGCCTCTTGTTCAGTGGCGGAGAATCAGTGTCGAATTGCCGGGACAGTAATTGCCTATTAAGAACAGGTGATTAATTGTGCGTTTCCAATTATGAGGTTGATATGTAGCAGAGATGGTGGTTGAGGGAGCTGGTGGCTGAGTGGACTGAACACTGGACACGTGATCCTGTGGTCCTGGGTTCGATCCCAGGCGCCGGCGAGACACGATGGGCAGAGTTTCTTGCACCCTATGTCCCTGTTACCTAGCAGTAAATAGGTAGCTAGGAGTTAGACAGCTGCTACGGGCTGCTTCTTGGGGGTGGAGGGGTGGTCGACCACTGGGCCGCGGGGACACTAAAGCCCCGAAATCATCTCAAGGTAACCTGAAGATAAGATAGTGGTTGTAAAGGCAGGTGTACACATGTGAACCTGCGAGATATGATGGGGTCTACCCCCCACCACCCAAGTCACTTGTCCCAGTGCTTGAAATGACAGCCCTTGAAATGGAAATTTGTGCTTGCGTGTGCGTGCCTGTGCGTTCGTGCGTGCGAACTGTGTGTGTGTTTAAATGTGTAATTACCTAAGTGGAGGTACAGGATGTGTGCTACGCTCCTGGTGTGTCGGGTCGCACCTAGTTGTGCTTGGGGGGGTTGAGCTCTGGCTCTTTGGTCCCGTCTCTCAACTGTCAATCAACTGGTGTACAGGTTCCTGAGCCTATTGGGCTCTATCATATCTACACTTGAAACTGTGTATGGAGTCAGCCTCCACCACATCACTGCCTAATGCATTCCACCTGTTAACTACTCTGACACTGACCAAATACTTTCTAATGTCTCATTTAGGTACTCTGTTTCCACCTGTGTCTCCGTGTTCCACCCGTGTTAAATAGTTTGTCAAAATTCCACCATGAGAAATTTGTGGGTGGTTATCATGTCTCCTCTTACTCTTCTGTCTTCCAGGGATGTGAGGTTCAGCTCCTTTAGCCTTTCCTCGTAGCTCATACCTCTCAGTTCCGGGACGAGCCTGGTGGCATACCGCTGAATCTTCTCTAACTTTGTCTTGTGTTTAACTCGGTATGGACTCCAGGCTGGAGCTGCATACTCCAGGATTGGTCTGACATAAGTGGTATACAGGGTCCTGAACGATTCCTTACACAAGTTTTCTAAAGGCAGTTCTTATGTTGGCCAGTCTAGCATATGCCGCTGATGATATCCTTTTGATGTGGGCCTCTGGGGACAGGTTCGGTGTGATATCAACCCCCAGATCTTTCTCTCTATTTGACTCTTGCAGGATTTCACCTCCCAGATGGTACCTTGTGTTCAGCCTCCTGCTCCCTTCGCCTAATTTCATCACCTTACACTTTCCTGAGTTAAACTTTAGTAGCCATTTTCTAGACCATTCCTCCAGTTTGTCCAGGTCGTCCTGTAGTCTCTGTCTATCTTCATCTGTCTTGATTCTTCTCATAATTTTTGCATCATCAGCAAACATTGAGAGGAACGAGTCTATACCCTCCGGAAGTTCGTTTACATATATCAGAAACAGGATGGGTCCAAGTACTGAGCCCTGTGGGACTCCGCTGGTGACATCTCGCCACTCTGATGTCTCCCACCACACAGTTACTCGCTGTTTCCTGTTGCTTAGATACTCCCTTATCCACTGGAGCCCCTTATCTTTTACTCCTGCCTGCTGCTCCAACTGCTGTAACAGCCTTTTGTGAGGTACTGTGTCAAAGGCTTTCTGCCAGTCCAAGAAAATGCAGTCTGCCCACCCTTCTCTTTCCTGCCTAATTTGTGTTACTTGGTCGTAGAAAGCTATTAAACCTTAAACCTGTGAGGCACGATTTACCATCTCTGAACCCATGTTGGTGGTGTGTCACACAGCTGTTTCCCCTCCAGATGCTCTACGAGCCTTTTCCTCGCGATCTTCTCCATCACCTTGCATGGTAGGGAAGCTGGCCTGTAGTTCAGTGTCTCTTGTCTGACTGGCGTCCTACTTCATGCATGTGTCCCCGGGACTGATGTCCTGTTTTATTCATGTGAGGGGAAGGGGTGAGAGAGAGGGAGGGGGGGGGTGAGAGAGGGAGGGGGTGAGAGAGAGAGGGGGTGAGAGAGAGAGGGGGGGGGTGAGGGAAGGGGGGGGGGGTGAAGGAGGGGTGCAGGATTGGCATACGAGGACGGAAGGGAATGGAATGGTGCCCAGTTACTTGGACCACTTGGGGGATCGAACGCCGACCTGCATGAAGCGACGCCCTTCCTCTGTCCTGACCAGTCCAAGTGATTGGGAAGATGAGGTGGTTATGAAGAGAAAACACCAAACCATTACGACTATTTAGCACTTGGAATGGACATAGGAATAAGGATTTAGGATAGGACGGAGGGAAAGGAATGGTGCCCAACCACTCCTTTTGGGGGAACTACAGTCTGTTACAAAACTACAGGCAATCAAGACAAAACTACAGGCAATCAAGACAAAACTACAGGCAATCAAGACAAAACTACAGGCAATCAAGACAAAACTACAGGCAATCAAGACAAAACTACAGGCAATCAAGACAAAACTACAGGCAATCAAGACAAAACTACAGGCAATCAAGACAAAACTACAGGCAATCAAGACAAAACTACAGGCAATCAAGACAAAACTACAGGCAATCAAGACAAAACTACAGGCAATCAAGACAAAACTACAGGCAATCAAGACAAAACTACAGGCAATCAAGACAAAACTACAGGCAATCAAGACAAAACTACAGGCAATCAAGACAAAACTACAGGCAATCAAGACAAAACTACAGGCAATCAAGACAAAACTACAGGCAATCAAGACAAAACTACAGGCAATCAAGACAAAACTACAGGCAATCAAGACAAAACTACAGGCAATCAAGACAAAACTACAGGCAATCAAGACAAAACTACAGGCAATCAAGACAAAACTACAGGCAATCAAGACAAAACTACAGGCAATCAAGACAAAACTACAGGCAATCAAGACAAAACTACAGGCAATCAAGACAAAACTACAGGCAATCAAGACAAAACTACAGGCAATCAAGACAAAACTACAGGCAATCAAGACAAAACTACAGGCAATCAAGACAAAACTACAGGCAATCAAGACAAAACTACAGGCAATCAAGACAAAACTACAGGCAATCAAGACAAAACTACAGGCAATCAAGACAAAACTACAGGCAATCAAGACAAAACTACAGGCAATCAAGACAAAACTACAGGCAATCAAGACAAAACTACAGGCAATCAAGACAAAACTACAGGCAATCAAGACAAAACTACAGGCAATCAAGACAAAACTACAGGCAATCAAGACAAAACTACAGGCAATCAAGACAAAACTACAGGCAATCAAGACAAAACTACAGGCAATCAAGACAAAACTACAGGCAATCAAGACAAAACTACAGGCAATCAAGACAAAACTACAGGCAATCAAGACAAAACTACAGGCAATCAAGACAAAACTACAGGCAATCAAGACAAAACTACAGGCAATCAAGACAAAACTACAGGCAATCAAGACAAAACTACAGGCAATCAAGACAAAACTACAGGCAATCAAGACAAAACTACAGGCAATCAAGACAAAACTACAGGCAATCAAGACAAAACTACAGGCAATCAAGACAAAACTACAGGCAATCAAGACAAAACTACAGGCAATCAAGACAAAACTACAGGCAATCAAGACAAAACTACAGGCAATCAAGACAAAACTACAGGCAATCAAGACAAAACTACAGGCAATCAAGACAAAACTACAGGCAATCAAGACAAAACTACAGGCAATCAAGACAAAACTACAGGCAATCAAGACAAAACTACAGGCAATCAAGACAAAACTACAGGCAATCAAGACAAAACTACAGGCAATCAAGACAAAACTACAGGCAATCAAGACAAAACTACAGGCAATCAAGACAAAACTACAGGCAATCAAGACAAAACTACAGGCAATCAAGACAAAACTACAGGCAATCAAGACAAAACTACAGGCAATCAAGACAAAACTACAGGCAATCAAGACAAAACTACAGGCAATCAAGACAAAACTACAGGCAATCAAGACAAAACTACAGGCAATCAAGACAAAACTACAGGCAATCAAGACAAAACTACAGGCAATCAAGACAAAACTACAGGCAATCAAGACAAAACTACAGGCAATCAAGACAAAACTACAGGCAATCAAGACAAAACTACAGGCAATCAAGACAAAACTACAGGCAATCAAGACAAAACTACAGGCAATCAAGACAAAACTACAGGCAATCAAGACAAAACTACAGGCAATCAAGACAAAACTACAGGCAATCAAGACAAAACTACAGGCAATCAAGACAAAACTACAGGCAATCAAGACAAAACTACAGGCAATCAAGACAAAACTACAGGCAATCAAGACAAAACTACAGGCAATCAAGACAAAACTACAGGCAATCAAGACAAACTACAGGCAATCAAGACAAAACTACAGGCAATCAAGACAAAACTACAGGCAATCAAGACAAAACTACAGGCAATCAAGACAAAACTACAGGCAATCAAGACAAAACTACAGGCAATCAAGACAAAACTACAGGCAATCAAGACAAAACTACAGGCAATCAAGACAAAACTACAGGCAATCAAGACAAAACTACAGGCAATCAAGACAAAACTACAGGCAATCAAGACAAAACTACAGGCAATCAAGACAAAACTACAGGCAATCAAGACAAAACTAGATAGTTTCCTTAAAGGAGTGCCGGACCAACCAGGCTGTGGTGGGTGTGTGGGCCTGCGGGCCGCTCCAAGCAACAGCCTGGTGGACCAAACTCTCACAAGTCAAGCCTGGCCTCGGGCCGGGCTTGGGCAGTAGAACAACTCCCAGAACCCCATCAACCAGGTATATGTGGGCCTGCGGGCCGCTCCCAGCAACAGCCTGGTGGACCAAACTCTCACAAGTCAAGCCTGGCCTCGGGCCGGGCTTGGGGAGTAGAAGAACTCCCAGAACCCCATCAACCAGGTATATGTGGGCCTGCGGGCCGCTCCAAGCAACAGCCTGGTGGACCAAACTCTCACAAGTCAAGCCTGGCCTCGGGCCGGGCTTGGGCAGTAGAACAACTCCCAGAACCCCATCAACCAGGTATATGTGGGCCTGCGGGCCGAATAATTTAAATAGGGAGATTGAAGAAATCGAGCGGAAATTGAAACACTCATATGAAACTGAAGAAAGGCAGTTAGAACAGAAAGCAATTCAGGAAATAAAGAAAAATCCAAAATATTTCTTCTCATATGCGAAATCAAAAGCAAAAACCACTGACAGTATTGGACCTATTCGTACAAGTGAAGGTTCATACACGGAGGATGACAAAGAAATTAGTGAAATCCTAAAAAAGCAGTATGAGGACATGTTTAGCACTCCAATAAACAACATGAAGGTGGAAGCTCCAGACATTTTCTTTATGCGGGATATTCAAACCCCTGTAAATATAACTGATATAAACACGAGCGCACTAAATTTTGAAAAAGAAATTGAAAACATGCCCATGCACTCGGCCCCAGGTCTAGACTCATGGAATTCAATATTTATAAAGAAATGCAAAGTGCCGGTAGCACAGGCACTCAGTATAGTGTGGAGGAAGAGCTTGGACACGGGGGAGATACCAGATGCACTTAAAGTAGCAGACATAGCCCCTCTACACAAGGGAGGGAGCAAAGCATTGGCAAAAAATTATAGACCAGTTGCACTAACATCGCACATCATAAAAGTATTTGAGAGAGTGATTAGGAGTCAGGTCACCAATTTCATGGAGACCAATGACCTTCATAACCCAGGCCAACATGGATTTCGAGCGGGAAGATCGTGCCTCTCACAGCTACTTGAGCACTACGACAAAGTCACTGAGGCATTAGAAGAGAAACAGAATGCTGATGTGATATACACGGACTTCGCAAAGGCCTTCGATAAATGTGACCATGGCGTGATAGCACACAAAATGAAGTCAATGGGAATAACCGGTAAAGTAGGACGCTGGATACTCAGTTTTCTGTCAAACAGGACTCAGCGAGTAACTGTCAACCATATAAAATCTAGTCCAAGTGCAGTGAAAAGCTCTGTACCTCAGGGTACAGTCCTTGCACCACTGCTTTTCCTTATTCTCATATCAGATATAGACAAAAATACAAGTCACAGCTTCGTATCATCCTTTGCAGATGACACAAAAATCAGTATGAAAATTACCTCGGCTGAGGACATTGAAAAACTTCAAGCTGATATTAATAAAGTTTTCGACTGGGCATCAGAAAATAACATGATGTTTAACAGTGATAAATTCCAGGTACTCAGGTACGGTAAAAATGAGGACCTTAAACATAATACAGAGTACAAAACACAATCAAATGTACCCATAGTAGGAAAACAGCATGTAAAGGATTTGGGAATAATAATGTCGGACGACCTAACGTTTAAGGAGCATAACCAAGCAAATATTGCGACAGCCAGAAAAATGATAGGATGGATTACGAGAACTTTCAAATCCAGGGATCCCATCACAATGGTTGTACTCTTCAAGGCACTTGTGTTGTCCCGTCTTGAGTACTGCTCAGTACTCACTTCCCCCTTCAAAGCAGGAGAGATTGCTGAAATAGAGGGAATACAGAGAACATATACGGCACGCATAGACGAGATAAAACACCTAAATTATTGGGATCGTCTCAAAGCTCTCCAAATGTACTCACTAGAAAGAAGACGAGAGAGATACCAAATAATATACACCTGGAAGATACTGGAGGGCCAAGTACCAAATCTACACAGTAAAATAACAACGTACTGGAGTGAACGACATGGAAGAAAATGTAGAATAGAACCAATGAAGAGCAGAGGTGCCATAGGCACAATCAGAGAACACTGTATAAACATCAGAGGTCCGCGGTTGTTCAACGTCCTCCCAGCAAGCATAAGAAATATTGCCGGAACAACCGTGGACATCTTCAAGAGAAAACTAGATTTATTCCTCCAAGGAGTGCCGGACCAACCGGGCTGTGGTGGGTATGTGGGCCTGCGGGCCGCTCCAAGCAACAGCCTGGTGGACCAAACTCTCACAAGTCGAGCCTGGCCTCGGGCCGGGCTTGGGGAGTAGAAGAACTCCCAGAACCCCATCAACCAGGTATCAACCAGAACAACTCCCAGAACCCCATCAACCAGGTATATGTGGGCCTGCGGGCCGCTCCAAGCAACAGCCTGGTGGACCAAACTCTCACAAGTCAAGCCTGGCCTCGGGCCGGGCTTGGGCAGTAGAACAACTCCCAGAACCCCATCAACCAGGTATATGTGGGCCTGCGGGCCGCTCCAAGCAACAGCCTGGTGGACCAAACTCTCACAAGTCAAGCCTGGCCTCGGGCCGGGCTTGGGCAGTAGAACAACTCCCAGAACCCCATCAACCAGGTATATGTGGGCCTGCGGGCCGCTCCCAGCAACAGCCTGGTGGACCAAACTCTCACAAGACAAGCCTGGCCTCGGGCCGGGCTTGGGCAGTAGAACAACTCCCAGAACCCCATCAACCAGGTATATGTGGGCCTGCGGGCCGCTCCCAGCAACAGCCTGGTGGACCAAACTCTCACAAGACAAGCCTGGCCTCGGGCCGGGCTTGGGCAGTAGAACAACTCCCAGAACCCCATCAACCAGGTATATGTGGGCCTGCGGGCCGCTCCAAGCAACAGCCTGGTGGACCAAACTCTCACAAGTCAAGCCTGGCCTCGGGCCGGGCTTGGGCAGTAGAACAACTCCCAGAACCCCATCAACCAGGTATATGTGGGCCTGCGGGCCGCTCCCAGCAACAGCCTGGTGGACCAAACTCTCACAAGTCAAGCCTGGCCTCGGGCCGGGCTTGGGCAGTAGAACAACTCCCAGAACCCCATCAACCAGGTATATGTGGGCCTGCGGGCCGCTCCAAGCAACAGCCTGGTGGACCAAACTCTCACAAGTCAAGCCTGGCCTCGGGCCGGGCTTGGGGAGTAGAAGAACTCCCAGAACCCCATCAACCAGGTATATGTGGGCCTGCGGGCCGCTCCAAGCAACAGCCTGGTGGACCAAACTCTCACAAGTCAAGCCTGGCCTCGGGCCGGGCTTGGGCAGTAGAACAACTCCCAGAACCCCATCAACCAGGTATATGTGGGCCTGCGGGCCGCTCCAAGCAACAGCCTGGTGGACCAAACTCCCAGAACCCCATCAACCAGGTATATGTGGGCCTGCGGGCCGCTCCAAGCAACAGCCTGGTGGACCAAACTCCCAGAACCCCATCAACCAGGTATATGTGGGCCTGCGGGCTGCTCCAAGCAACATCCTGGTAGACCAAACTCCCAGAACCCCATCAACCAGCCATCAACCTACAAGTCTTATCACAATTAGAGCTGAAGGTGATATAATTTAGGAAAATACACTAAAGAATATTAAGTAACATGTATATCATTTTAATGCCTCGTGCTTCCGACTTACCTGGGATCTTAAGGTTTGTGGTCAAGACTGTGGTGGTGATTGATATGGGTGGGGGGGGGGGGGTAGTTAGGGTGGTGGGGGGGTAGTTAGGGGGGTGGGGGGGTAGTTAGGGGGGTGGGGTGCGGTTGGTTGCCTAATGTAGGACCATTTGTGGGGGCGGCGTTGATAAACTGGCCGTCAGTGGGAGGTGGTGGTAATGACTCTATCACGTTGTTAAGGTGTGGGTGGTGGGAAGGTGGAAGTGATTCTGGCCCTAACATCCCACGTACAGAACTACCCACACCTGTCACCCACTCCCACACCAGTCACCCACTCCCACACCTGTCACCCACACCTGCCACCCATTCCCACAGGGGGGTAGAAATAGCCTAAGCTACTCTATCCCTCTGAGATGTATTTCTTGCTTATCTCAATAAACATACTTGAACTCCCACACCTGTCCCCCACACCTGCCACCCACTCCCACACCTGCCACCCACTCCCACACCTGCCACCCATTCCCACACCTGTCACCCACTCCCACACCTGCCACTAACTCCCACAGCGTTTCAGGCAAGTCCTTAATCCTAATTTTTCCTGGAATACGACCCGCCAAATCGTTTAACAACCAGGTACCCGTTCACTGCTGGGTGAACAGAGGCATCAGTTAAGAACACTGAAAAGCTGGTTTAAACTGTGTGTACTCGCGGAGGGGTTTAACTTCTCGAGCTCTTGGGTCCCGCCTTTCAGTATTCACTTGTGTACATGCATTCTAGTCTTAGAGTCCCAGTCATTTACTACTTTGGAAAAGACTACGAATCACGAGCGCTGTCCACTCAGCCGTCAGGCCCTTGACCCATGTGTTTACTTTGTGTCATTCCAAGGATTTTGTATTTGTCTGCCCTGTGTATTTCGCTTAGTATTTTGTATATGGTGATCAAGTCTCCTCATGTTTGCTTGTGTATTCAGCCTTGTCTCAAAGGGGGTATGAACTCCTTGTTAATGAACAAACGATTGTTTGTTTTTGTTATGTAATTGTGTACTTGTTTGTGTTTGTCTTCTCCATGACATTATTATGTAGTTGAATATATATATATATATATATATATATATATATATATATATATATATATATATATATATATATATATATATATATATATATGTCGTACCTAGTAGCCAGAACTCACTTCTCAGCCTACTATGCAAGGCCCGATTTGCCTAATAAGCCAAGTTTTCCTAAATTATTATATTTTCTCTATTTTTTTTCTTATGAAATGATAAAGCTACCCATTTCATTATGTATGAGGTCAATTGTTTTTTATTGGAGTTAAAATTAAAGTAGATATATGACCGAACCTAACCAACCCTACCTAACCTAACCTATCTTTATAGGTTAGGTTAGGTTAGGTAGCCGAAAATGTTAGGTTAGGTTAGGTTAGGTAGGTTAGGTTGCCGAAAAACAATTAATTTATGAAAACTTGGCTTATTAGGCAAATCAGGCCTTGCATAGTAGGCTGAGAAGTGCGTTCTGGCTACTAGGTACGACATATATATATATATATATATATATATATATATATATATATATATATATATATATATATATATATATATATATATATCTTTCTCTCTTTCTCTCTCCGTCCCTCCCCCTCCCACCCACTCCCCTCCCTATCTCCCCCCCCCCCACTCCCCCCCCCACTCCCCTCCCCCACTCCCCTCCCTATCTCCCCCCTCCCCCACTCCCCTCCCTATCTCCCCCCTCCCCCACTCCCCACCCCCCAACCCCCATACTCTGGAGAGTGTAGTATAAAGCGCGTGCCCCACACAGTGTAAAGCGCCACACAGTAACCCGGGTGTGTGTGTCTCCCCCCACAGGGACTGCCCATCATCCAGGAGCTGACCCACAAGTATGGGCTGCAGGCGGAGCTGGGGGAGGCCACGCTGGGCCAGAAGCTGGAGGAGGTGCGGGAACACATCCGCAAGGAGATCCGCAAGGAGCTCAAGATTAAGGAAGGTGCTGAGAACCTCCGCCGCGTCACCACAGGTAAGTTGATCAACCAGGTGGGGATTGGAAGTGTGAAGGAGCTGTGGTAATGGTTGGGAGCTGGTCGGCCGAGCGGACAGCACGCTGGACTTATGATCCTGTGGTTCTGGGTTCGATCCCAGACGCCGGCGAGAAACAATGGCCAGAGTTTCTTTCACCCTATGCCCCTGTTACCTAGCAGTAAAAAAGGTACCTGGGTGTTAGTCAGCTGTCACGGGCTGCTTCCTGGGGGTGGAGGCCTGGTCGAGGACCGGGCCGCGGGGACACTAAAAGCCCCGAAATCATCTCAAGATAACCTCAAGAAGATGGTGGTGCTTGTGCCCCCAAGTTCAAGATGAAAGCGAAGGATGTGCAATGCACAAACTTGGCCCATTGCACGCAATGGGCCAAGTTTAGATTACTTTGGGGAGAGTTTGGCGAGGTCTGGGTGGGTTATCTTGAGGTTATCTTGAGATGATTTCGGGTCTTTTTAGTGTCCCCGCGGCCCGGTCCTCGACCAGGCCTCCACCCCCAGGAAGCAGCCCGTGACAGCTGACTAACACCCAGGTACCTATTTTGCTGCTAGGTAACAGGGGCATAGGGTGAAAGAAACTGCCCATTGTTTCTCACCCGCGCCTGGGATCGAACCCAGCGTCACCTCGTATTGTTCCTGCCTCCAAGCACTTGCGTGTATGAGTAAAGCTTTGACTCAAGTAGCAACCCGTCCTCCTCATAGAACGTCGTATTTTAGCGTATAGTCCACCAAAGGCCAAAAATTGTCGGACTAGAAAATGAAAGCGGCTCGCGAAAGTGACCTACTGTCCCGTTTTCTGTTTTGGGGCCTCTGGTAGGTTAGGATAAGGCGGCACTTTACTACGACAGTTTCTTGACGTTGGGGAGCCTTAGGAGGACGGATTGCAAATGTATAGACAAGTCGGAGTGATATCACAAAGATATCACAAACAAAGATATCACAAAGATATCACAAACAAAGATATCACAAAGAAAGATATCACAAAGATATCACAAACAAAGATATCACAAACAAAGATATCACAAAGATATCACAAACAAAGATATCACAAAGATATCACAAAGAAAGATATCACAAACAAAGATATCACAAAGATATCACAAAGAAAGATATCACAAACAAAAGTGCTTGGAAGAGTGATCGAAACCCAGTTTTATGGAAAATAATGAACTTAACAACCCAGGACAACATGGATTTAGAGGGGCCTCGTAGCCTGGCGCCAGATTCACGAAGCAGTTACGCAAACACTTACGAACGTGTACATCTTTCCTCAATCTTTGACGGCTTTGGTTACATTTATTAAACAGTTTACAAGCATGAAAACTTGCCAATCAACTGTTGTTATTGTTATAAACAGCCTCCTGGTGCTCCGGAGTTCATTAACTGTTTAATAATTGTAAACAAAGCCGCCAAAGATTGAGAAAAGATGTACAGGTTCGTAAGTGTTTGCGTAAGTGCTTTTGTGAATCTGGCCCCTGGTGGATAGCGCGCAGGACTCGTAATTCTGTGGCGCGGGTTCGATTCCCGCACGAGGCAGAAACAAATGGGCAAAGTTTCTTTCACCCTGAATGCCCCTGTTACCTAGCAGTAAATAGGTACCTGGGAGTTAGTCAGCTGTCACGGGCTGCTTCCTGGGGGTGGAGGCCTGGTCGAGGACCGGGCCGCGGGGACACTAAAAAGCCCCGAAATCATCTCAAGATAACCTCAAGATAACTACCTACCTTGTGGCTACCTTGTGGGGGTCACGGGGGGTCAACCAGGCTGTTGGACGCGGCTGCTCGCAGCCTGACGTATGAGTTACAGCCTGGTTGATCAGGTATCCTTTGGAGGTGCTTATAGGATGGATGGGCGCTTATGGTGCTTAATGATAGGAAAGATTACGAGAACTTTCAAATCCAGGGATCCCATCACAATGGTTGTACTCTTCAAGTCACTTGTGTTGTCCCGTCTTGAGTACTGCTCAGTACTCACTTCCCCCTTCAGAGCAGGAGAGATTGCTGAAATAGAGGGAATACAGAGAACATATACGGCACGCATAGACCAGATAAAACACCTAAATTATTGGGATCGTCTCAAAGCTCTCCAAATGTACTCACTAGAAAGACGACGAGATACCAAATAATATACACATGGAAGATACTGGAGGGTCAGGTACCTAATGTGCACAGTAGAATAACAGCATACTGGTGCGAAAGGTACGGAAGGAAATGCAGAATAGAACCAGAGTAGAGGTGCCATAGGCACAGTCAGAGAACACCCCCCCCACATTCTTCCCAGGATGCAACCCCACAACAGTGCTCCCCCCCCCCCCCCGGGTACATATTTACTGCTAGGTGAACACAGACATTTGGTGAAAAGGAAACTTGCCCTACCATTTCTGTCCTCACCGGGATTCGAACCCGTGATTGTGTAATGTGGGTGTAGAACAAACCCCTCTGCGCCACCGGGGACCCCATATCATTAGTAAGCATGAGAAGTGTTATTATACAGTTGTTGACAGATCTTTAGAGCAAGACAGGTGTTGTTGTCTTAAGTATTATGTCTTAAATTCTTAATTACAGATGTTTAATGCTGGAGGTCCCCTGACAGATGTTTAATGACAGAGGTCCCCTGACATTTTTAATGACAGAGGTCCCCTGACAGATGTCTGACGACAGAGGTCCCCTGACAGAGGTCCCCTGACAGAGGTCCCCTGACAGAGGTCCCCTGACAGAGGTCCCCTGACAGAGGTCCCCTGACAGAGGTCTGACGACAGAGGTCTGACGACAGAGGTGCCCTGACAGATGTCTGACGACAGAGGTGCCCTGACAGATGTGTAATGCCAGGTGTGTGGTACACTTTCAGACCGCCGAGCCCTTCAAGACGTGAGCCACATGGTGAAGGAGGCCAACTGTAAGCTGTCGGCCCTCCAGGAGGAACTCCAGGAGCTGGAGTCCCAGATCCTCCTGACGCAGGGTCAGGCTGGCGCCGGCCTCGACTCCTCCTTCAGTAATAACTTAGGTAAGTTACCTCAGGTTACCTCAGGTGGGGGGTAAGTTACCT
Organism: Procambarus clarkii; assembly: GCF_040958095.1. Classification (NCBI taxonomy): domain Eukaryota; kingdom Metazoa; phylum Arthropoda; class Malacostraca; order Decapoda; family Cambaridae; genus Procambarus; species Procambarus clarkii. The sequence goes on from NC_091195.1 coordinate 20,303,936, forward strand.
CAGGTGGGGGTGAGTTACCTCTGGTTACCTCAGGTGGGGGTGAGTTACCTCAGGTTACCTCAGGTGGGGGGGTGAGTTACCTCTGGTGGGGGTAAGTTACCTCAGGTTACCTCAGGTGGAGGTCAGTTACCTCAGGTTACCTCAGGTGGGGGCGAGTTACCTCAGGTGGGGGGTGAGTTACCTCATGTTACCTCAGGTGGGGGTGAGTTACCTCAGGTTACCTCAGGTGGGGGTGAGTTACCTCAGGTTACCTCAGGTGGGGGTGAGTTACCTCAGGTGGGGGTGAGTTACCTCAGGTTACCTCAGGTGGGGGTGAGTTACCTCAGGTTACCTCAGGTGGGGGGGTAAGTTACCTCAGGTAGGGGTGAGTTACCTCTGGTTACCTCAGGTGGAGGTCAGTTACCTCAGGTGGAGGACGGGTCCCGGGATATCCCACAGGGGCTAACGAGTTGGTCTGGAAGGTCTTCTCCTATCCCAGGATAGTTATAGCTTGACCCTGAAGGACTCGTTTGAGATTTAATGTAACTCATGCCAGGATTTGTAATATTCTCTTTCTTTTCTCCCCTTTCTTTCTCTTCTGTCTCATCGATTTCGTTCTGTGATTGATCTCTGGTACCCCATGTGTGTGTGTATATATATATATATATATATATATATATATATATATATATATATATATATATATATATATATATATATATATATATATATATATTATATATATATTATATATATATATATATTATATATATATTATATATATATATATATATATATATATATATATATATATATATATATATAATATAGACTGAGGGGAGGGTACGAGAGGCGACAGGGGTAATGCGGGCTACGGCCAACAACAGCCAAGCTGATCAACATAACAGCTAGAAATCCTTGTCAGAGATCGGGTTACAAAATTGCATCCCCTGAAACCACTACCAGGTCGCCGCCGCCACCACCCCCCCCCCTTCTCCTCCTCCTCCACTTCCTCCTGCTGCTCCTGCTCCTCCTGCTCCTCCTGCTAAGCAGCAGCAGCAGCAGCAGCAGCAGAGGAGAAGACACCACCTTTCCCAGTAAACCCATTGTCAAGCGCGTTATGAGCGGAAGATGGCGTCGTGCGCGACACTTTGTACCGCTGAGATATTATACAATTGGTGAGAGAATGTCGCGTCGTGCGCGACAGGCCTCCAGCACGCGACACTTACTGTCGCGGGCTGCAGGAGAGGACAGACAACTTTCAGGAGAAAGTGCCGAGCCATTTCGGCTATAGCACTTGGAAGGGGTCGGGATTTGGGGTTGGACGGAGGGGCGGGGGGAGAAGGGTGCCCAAGCACTTGTGGAAGGTCGGGGATTGAACGCCGGCCTGCATGACGCAGGTCGGCGACATGATCACCACATGACATGTGGTGATCATGTCCCTCCTAACTTCTGTCTTCCAGCGACAGTGTGTGTGTGTGTGTGTGTGTGTGTGTGTGTGTGTATGTGTATGTGTATGTGTATGTGTATGTGTGTGTGTGTGTGTGTGTGTGTGTGTGTGTGTGTGTGTACAAATATGTATGTCCGAGTCTGTCTTTGCTGCAAGAATACTTAAACATAGGGGTTGTGGATGACTCAAGTGGGTTGGTAAATAAAGTTGAGCAAAACGAAATACATAAATAAATTAATAAATAAATAAATAAATAAATAAATAATACATCTCAGAGGGATAGAGTTTCTTAGGATACTTCAACCCCCCCCCCTCCCCCATGTTATACACACCTGGCTAGCCCCACCTTGACCCCTAATCTCCCCTGATACCTGGTGAAGGTGGTGGTACCCTTCCGATAAGATAGCGTCCGCCGGAGGGTTATGATAAGGCCAGGATGTCACCCAGCTCCGTATTCCACGTACCTGTGCTTGCCGGGGTTGAGCTCCGGCTCTGGCTGCCCGCCTGCCTTAGTGGTTTGTAATACAGTTCTGTACTATAGTGTTGATTATCCCAATTGGCAATAGTTTGTATCCAATTGTTCCATGCGGATGCGACGGAATAACCATTGAGGGAAAAATATTTGAGTTTACCCTCACATACGAACAGTTTTCTTTGGTTTAGTTTCTACGCGATTTTTGTTATCGGTAACTACGATATTTTTATATTGACAACTTTGACATTTTTATATCGATAACTTCGACATTTTTATATCGACAACTTCGACATTTTTATATCGACAACTTTGACATTTTTATATCGACAACTTCGACATTTTTATATCGACAACTTCGACATTTTTATATCGACAACTTCGACATTTTTATATCGACAACTTTGACATTTTTATATCGACAACTTCGACATTTTTATATCGACAACTTCGACATTTTTATATCGACAACTTCGACATTTTTATATCGACAACTTTGACATTTTTATATCGACAACTTCGACATTTTTATATCGACAACTTTGACATTTTTATATCGACAACTTCGACATTTTTATATCGACAACTTCGACATTTTTATATCGACAACTTTGACATTTTTATATCGACAACTTCGACATTTTTATATCGACAACTTTGACATTTTTATATCGACAACTTCGACATTTTTATATCGACAACTTCGACATTTTTATATCGACAACTTCGACATTTTTATATCGACAACTTCGACATTTTTATATCGACAACTTCGACATTTTTATATCGACAACTTCGACATTTTTATATCGACAACTTCGACATTTTTATATCGACAACTTCGACATTTTTATATCGATAACTTCGACATTTTTATATCGACAACTTCGACATTTTTATATCGACAACTTCGACATTTTTATATCGACAACTTCGACATTTTTATATCGACAACTTCGACATTTTTATATCGATAACTTCGACATTTTTATATCGATAACTTCGACATTTTTATATCGACAACTTCGACATTTTTATATCGATAACTTCGACATTTTTATATCGATAACTTCGACATTTTTATATCGACAACTTCGACATTTTTATATCGATAACTTCGACATTTTTATATCGACAACTTCGACATTTTTATATCGATAACTTCGACATTTTTATATCGACAACTTCGACATTTTTATATCGATAACTTCGACATTTTTATATCGACAACTTCGACATTTTTATATCGACAACTTCGACATTTTTATATCGACAACTTCGACATTTTTATATCGACAACTTCGACATTTTTATATCGACAACTTCGACATTTTTATATCGATAACTTCGACATTTTTATATCGATAACTTCGACATTTTTATATCGACAACTTCGACATTTTTATATCGACAACTTCGACATTTTTATATCGACAACTTCGACATTTTTATATCGATAACTTCGACATTTTTATATCGACAACTTCGACATTTTTATATCGACAACTTCGACATTTTTATATCGACAACTTCGACATTTTTATATCGACAACTTCGACATTTTTATATCGACAACTTCGACATTTTTATATCGACAACTTCGACATTTCCTCTCATGAAGTACTTACTTTTTCTCATTATTTTGTTTCATACATTTTCTTAATTTCCAATTTTTTATGATTTTCCAATTTTACACTTTTCCTGTCGAACCCAGAGCGACGGTCTCCCGTCATGCAGGTCTGCGTTCAATCCCCCGACCGTCCATACAAGTGGTTGGGGCACCATTCCTTCCCTCCGTCCCATCCCTAATCCTGACCCCTTCCCAGTGCTATATAGTCGTGGTGTCTTGGCGCTTTCCCCCTGATAATTCCCTCCCTCTCCTTTCATGTATGGCATCCTGTGCTATTAATGATCTAGTAGACGGAGGTAGGCGCGTGACTATTTCTGCAAGACCCGACAGCACTCGGTGGACAAATACCACATCCAGTGCCAACTCATATGCCCGACCAGGAGCCGGTCGGCCGAGCGGACAGCACGCTGGACTTGTGGTCCTGGGTTCGATCCCAGGCGCCGGCGAGAAACAGTGGGCAGAGTTTCTTTCATCCTATGCCCCTGTTACCTAGCAGTAAAATAGGTACCTGGGTGTTAGTCAGCTGTCACGGGCTGCTTCCTGGGGGTGGAGGCCTGGTCGAGGACCGGGCCGCGGGGACACTAAAAAGCCCTGAAATCATCTCAAGATAACCTCAAGATATCTTCAGAGTACTGCCTCCTGAGTACTTAAACCTCTGCCTCTTCTGGAATAGCCAGTCGCAAGGCCCAATTTCAAACACCATAGGCCTATCCATTCAACCTGTTCTTGCACTTTCTTATAGTCAATATTGACTTATTAAATACGTGCATATGTGACATACTAATTTATTGTGAATATTTTAGGTTTACCTTGAAAAGCTTCATAGAAAACACCGACCTTACCTAACCTTCTTAGTATGTTAAGATAAGCATCTTATTGCTTCGTAATTACAATTATTATTTAACCTATACCTGTAATAGGTTAAGTAATAATTGTAATTACGAAGCAATAAGATAGTATGTCACATATGCACTTATTTAATAAGTCAATATTGACTTAAAGTGCGAGAACGGGTTGACCTATTATGGACAAGTCATCGCTCCCTCAGAGGACGAATTGAGCCTCATTGAATGATTGATTGATAAAGATTAAGTCACCCAAAAGGTGGCACGGGCATGAATAGCCCGTAAGTGGTTGCCCTTTTGAGCCATTACCAGTATCAAGAGCTGATACTGGAGATCTGTGGAGGTGCGCCTGCGTGACGGGAGATGTCTCCCGTGAGCCTCATTGCAGTGGAATGGCTATCTTGAGGTTATCTTGAGATGATTTCGGGGCTTTTTAGTGTCCCCGCGGCCCAGTCCTCGACCAGGCCTCCACCCCCAAGAAGCAGCCCGTGACAGCTGACTAACACCCAGGTACATATTTTACTGCTAGGTAACAGGGGCATAGGGTGAAAGAAACTGCCCATTGTTTCTCGCCGGCGCCTGGGATCGAACCCAGGACCACAGGATCACAAGCCAAGCGTGCTGTCCGCTCGGCCGACCGGCTCCCCAGGTGTCAAGTGCCTGGCACTGTCGTAGCACTATCACGTTGCACTGTCAAGCACTTTGCACTATCACTATAAGCCTAATCAAGCACTATCGTTGCTCGGCTGTTAGCCCGGGGGGGGGGGGTGTTAAAAGCCAGGCTTTTAATCCTGCTAAAACTTGTATTTTAAGTTAAGGGAAACATTGGCATGACTAAGTACAGAAGGTAAACTTTATATAGGCGCCCTGTGGGTGGTGGTGGAGGAGCCACCTCTCTCACTTCGTGTGTGTGTTGTTAGGTGTGGCGCCCTGTGGGTGGTGGTGGAGGAGCCACCTCTCTCACTTCGTGTGTGTGTGTTGTTAGGTGTGGCGCCCTGTGGGTGGTGGTGGAGGAGCCACCTCTCTCACTTCGTGTGTGTGTTTTGTTAGGTGTGGCGCCCTGTGGGTGGTGGTGGAGGAGCCACCTCTCTCACTTCGTGTGTGTGTTGTTAGGTGTGGCGCCCTGTGGGTGGTGGTGGAGGAGCCACCTCTCTCACTTCGTGTGTGTGTTTTGTTAGGTGTGGCGCCCTGTGGGTGGTGGTGGAGGAGCCACCTCTCTCACTTCGTGTGTGTGTTGTTAGGTGTGGCGCCCTGTGGGTGGTGGTGGAGGAGCCACCTCTCTCACTTCGTGTGTGTGTTTTGTTAGGTGTGGCGCCCTGTGGGTGGTGGTGGAGGAGCCACCTCTCTCACTTCGTGTGTGTGTTGTTAGGTGTGGCGCCCTGTGGGTGGT
>NC_091195.1:20314701-20367201 GCF_040958095.1 Procambarus clarkii
ACTGTATGGTGGTAGACAGCGAGACAGTGTTGGCACTGTATGGTGGTAGACAGAGTGACAGTGTTGGCACTGTATGGTGGTAGACAGCGAGACAGTGTTGGCACTGTATGGTGGTAGACAGCGAGACAGTGTTGGCACTGTATGGTGGTAGACAGTGTGACAGTGTTGGCACTGTATGGTGGTAGACAGTGACAGTGTTGGCACTGTATGGTAGACAGAGTGACAGTGTTGGCACTGTATGGTAGACAGTGACAGTGTTGGCACTGTATGGTGGTAGAGTGACAGTGTTGGCACTGTATGGTGGTAGACAGCGAGACAGTGTTGGCACTGTATGGTGGTAGACAGTGACAGTGTTATCACTGTATGGTGGTAGACAGAGTGACAGTGTTGGCACTGTATGGTGGTAGACAGAGTGACAGTGTTGGCTCTGTATGGTGGTAGACAGTGACAGTGTTGGCACTGAATGGTGGTAGACAGCGAGACAGTGTTGGCACTGTATGGTGGTAGACAGCGAGACAGTGTTGGCACTGTATGGTGGTAGACAGCGAGACAGTGTTGGCACTGTATGGTGGTAGACAGCGAGACAGTGTTATCACTGTATGGTGGTAGACAGAGTGACAGTGTTGGCACTGTATGGTGGTAGACAGCGAGACAGTGTTGGCACTGTATGGTGGTAGACAGCGAGACAGTGTTGGCACTGTATGGTGGTAGACAGAGTGACAGTGTTATCACTGTATGGTGGTAGACAGCGAGACAGTGTTGGCACTGTATGGTGGTAGACAGAGTGACAGTGTTATCACTGTATGGTGGTAGACAGCGAGACAGTGTTGGCACTGTATGGTGGTAGACAGTGACAGTGTTATCACTGTATGGTGGTAGACAGTGACAGTGTTATCACTGTATGGTGGTAGACAGTGACAGCGTTATCACTGTATGGTGGTAGACAGCGAGACAGTGTTGGCACTGTATGGTGGTAGACAGTGACAGCGTTATCACTGTATGGTGGTAGACAGTGACAGTGTTATCACTGTATGGTGGTAGACAGAGTGACAGTGTTGGCACTGTATGGTGGTAGACAGTGACAGTGTTGGCTCTGTATGGTGGTAGACAGTGACAGTGTTGGCACTGTATGGTGGTAGACAGTGACAGCGTTATCACTGTATGGTGGTAGACAGTGACAGTGTTATCACTGTATGGTGGTAGACAGAGTGACAGTGTTGGCACTGTATGGTGGTAGACAGAGTGACAGTGTTGGCTCTGTATGGTGGTAGACAGTGACAGTGTTGGCACTGAATGGTGGTAGACAGCGAGACAGTGTTGGCACTGTATGGTGGTAGACAGTGACAGTGTTGGCACTGTATGGTGGTAGACAGTGACAGCGTTATCACTGTATGGTGGTAGACAGTGACAGTGTTATCACTGTATGGTGGTAGACAGAGTGACAGTGTTGGCACTGTATGGTGGTAGACAGAGTGACAGTGTTGGCTCTGTATGGTGGTAGACAGTGACAGTGTTGGCACTGAATGGTGGTAGACAGCGAGACAGTGTTGGCACTGTATGGTGGTAGACAGCGAGACAGTGTTATCACTGTATGGTGGTAGACAGTGACAGTGTTATCACTGTATGGTGGTAGACAGAGTGACAGTGTTGGCACTGTATGGTGGTAGACAGTGACAGTGTTATCACTGTATGGTGGTAGACAGAGTGACAGTGTTGGCACTGTATGGTGGTAGACAGTGACAGTGTTGGCACTGTATGGTGGTAGACAGTGACAGTGTTATCACTGTATGGTGGTAGACAGCGAGACAGTGTTATCACTGTATGGTGGTAGACAGCGAGACAGTGTTGGCACTGTATGGTGGTAGACAGAGTGACAGTGTTGGCACTGTATGGTGGTAGACAGCGAGACAGTGTTGGCACTGTATGGTGGTAGACAGAGTGACAGTGTTGGCACTGTATGGTGGTAGACAGTGACAGTGTTATCACTGTATGGTGGTAGACAGTGACAGTGTTATCACTGTATGGTGGTAGACAGTGACAGTGTTATCACTGTATGGTGGTAGACAGCGAGACAGTGTTATCACTGTATGGTGGTAGACAGTGACAGTGTTATCACTGTATGGTGGTAGACAGTGACAGTGTTATCACTGTATGGTGGTAGACAGTGACAGTGTTATCACTGTATGAGTGTATTCACCGCCTCGAGGAAAAGCAGCACTATTTACCAAGATTTTTTTTTAGCAAGAGGAGAAGAAGGGCTAAAACTGACCAGACTCGACCCCCAACCCGGTCAAATGCTAGAGAGGACACATTATTATTATTAACATCTTTATTGAGAGGACACAAGCAACTGTGGCCTCCTTACCAGAGCCTCAGATATTAGCACCAAGTAAGGCATCCAGCACTTCCACTAACACCGGCCTCGTAGCCTGGTGGATAGCGCGCAGGACTCGTAATTCTGTGGCGCGGGTTCGATTCCCGCACGAGGCAGAAACAAATGGGCAAAGTTTCTTTCACCCTGAATGCCCCTGTTACCTAGCAGTAAAATAGGTACCTGGGTGTTAGTCAGCTGTCACGGGCTGCTTCCTGGGGGTGGAGGCCTGGTCTAGGACCGGGCCGCGGGGACACTAAAGCCCCGAAATCATCTCAAGATAACCTCAAGATAACATCATTTATATTCGCCAACATTCAGGGTATCAAAACACGCTAATGTGACAAAGTTCATTTTATAGCTGGCCTCCTTCATGAGGCAAATGTTTGCAGCCATTACAGAAATCCACACTAAGGACTACCATGATGGTGAAATATGGATCTCAGAGTACAGTCTTTTCAGATGTGACAGGAAACACAGGCTACAGGGTTATCTTGAGGTTATCTTGAGATGATTTCGGGGCTTTAGTGTCCCCGCGGCCCGGTCCTCGACCAGGCCTCCACCCCCAGGAAGCAGCCCGTGACAGCTGACTAACACCCAGGTACCTATTTACTGCTAGGTAACAGGGGCATTCAGGGTGAAAGAAACTTTGCCCATTTGTTTCTGCCTCGTGCGGGAATCGAACCCGCGCCACAGAATTACGAGTCCTGCGCGCTATCCACCAGGCTACGAGGCTAGGAGGGTGGGGTCAGCCTCTACATCAAGGACACACTCATCTGTACTGAGCTGCTAAACACCTCAAACAATATGGTGGAAGTGCTGATAATCAAAATAGAGATCTTAAATGTAGTTATTGTCCTTGGGCCAGATTCACGAAGCAGTTACGCAAGCACTTACGAACCAGGGGCCAGATTCACGAAGCAGTTACGCAAGCACTTACGAACGTGTACATCTTTCCTCAATCTTTGACGGCTTTGGTTACATTTATTAAACAGTTTACAAGCAGGAAAACTTGCCAATCAACTGTTGTTATTGTTATAAACAGCCTCCTGGTGCTTCGGAGTTCATTAACTGTTTAATAATTGGATACAAAGCCGACAAAGATTGAGAAAAGATGTACAGGTTCGTAAGTGCTTGCGTAAGTGCTTTCGTGAATCTGGCCCCTTGTATATAAGTCACCGGAGGCAAAACAGCAGCAGTTTAAAGACCAATTAATGAAAATAGAACACTACTTGGAAAGCCTCACAAATCCAGCCCCAAACATCATTCTATTTGGGGACTTCAACCTACGGCACCTGAAATGGAAGAGTATAGCAGATATAGTTCCATTAGGGAGAATACCGGGAAGTAGCCTAAATAAACAGTCACATGCAAATGAGCAGCCGCGTCAAACAGCCTGGTTGACCAGTCCAGCAACCAGGAGGTCTGGTCGAGGACCGGGCCGCGGGGGACGCTAAGCCCCGGAATCATAGCGAACGTAGGCACTGTCTGGGTGTAGTCACGGTCTGTGCCTACACCCAGACAATCGGAAACATTTCAGACTCTTTCGTTCGGAAACAACATTTCAGACTCTTTCGCTCGGAAACAACATTTCAGACTCTTTCGCTCGGAAACCGTCACTTAGGTTGTCAATCCTCAGAGTGTTCTTGGAGTCACTGAAAGCCTGTTTACCAGATCACACACTAGAAGGTGAAGGGACGACGACGTTTCGGTCCATCCTGGACCATTCTCAAGTCGATTGGGTCGATCACAATCGACTTGAGAATGGTCCAGGACGGACCCAAACGTCGTCGTCCCTTCACCTTCTAGTGTGTGGTCTGGTCAACATACTTTAGCCACGTTATTGTGACTCCTCGCCTGCACTGAAACCCTGTTCTGTATCTTCAGTATTTTCCTCGTCTCTTTGTCGTTATTAGTGAATGTTTTTGGGTTCTAAGGATTCCATAGACAGGTTTGGTCTCTCTCTCTCTCTCCTGGATTGTATGTTTCTTGTAGTTTTAGTTTAGTCAGTTTCTTGACAAAGAATTCCCTGTCGTTGTGTGTGTGTGTGTGTGTGTGTGTGTGTGTGTGTGTGTCTGTGTCTGTGTCTGTGTCTGTGTGTGTGTGTGTGTGTGTGTGTGTGTGTGTGTGTGTGTGTGTGTGTGTGTGTGTGTGTGTGTGTGCGTGTGTGTGCGTGTGCGTGCGCGCGTCTGTGTGTGTGAAGCGTATTGGGTAGGGTGTAGTTGGGTGGTGTGGGTGTAGGTCAGTACTGTGGGTGGGTTGGGTGTAGGTGTGTGGTGTGGGTGTAGGTGTGTGGTGTGGGTGTGGGTGTGTGGTGTGGGTGTAAGTGTGTGATGTGGGTGTAGGTCAGTACTGTGGGTGAAGGTTGGATGTAGTTCTGATGAAGTGTGTGGGTGGTTGGGAGGAAATTGTGTGGGGATGACACTGGCATCATGTGTGGGAGGCAGGCGTGGGCACTGCCATATTGCAGTGCCTGTGTAAATTATATGCCAGACGGTGTGCTGGCATGAGTGTGTGTACCCGTGTGTGCTGGCATGTGTGTGTACCCGTGTGGGGCTTACCTATCAGTACTTACCCATCAGTGACCCCGGGGGAGCGAGGTCTGGCTCTCTATGCCGCGCCTACTGACCTTCTTGTATCTCTTGGGTTATAATTGAATTATTCTGACGTTCCAACCGGGCTGTGGTGGGTATGTGGGCCTGCGGGCCGCTCCAAGCAACAGCCTGGTGGACCAAACTCTCACAAGTCAAGCCTGGCCTCGGGCCGGGCTTGGGCAGTAGAACAACTCCCAGAACCCCATCAACCAGGTATATGTGGGCCTGCGGGCCGCTCCAAGCAACAGCCTGGTGGACCAAACTCTCACAAGTCAAGCCTGGCCTCGGGCCGGGCTTGGGCAGTAGAACAACTCCCAGAACCCCATCAACCAGGTATATGTGGGCCTGCGGGCCGCTCCAAGCAACAGCCTGGTGGACCAAACTCCCAGAACCCCATCAACCAGGTATCCATGTCTGTCGAATTTTGCCTTAAAGTTGTGGATGGAGGAGGCTTCCACAACTTCGTATTGTGCATTCCACTTGTTGACCACCTGTACCGGGTACGACCATTTCCTTACATTTATTCAACTCATTTCCATCTTCTACCCAAGTGTTCTCATCCTACTTTCTATCAGTTTAAGGAGGCTATCTTTGCAGAGAGAGAGAGCGGCAAACGCCCAGCAGAGAGAGAGCGGCAAACGCCCAGCAGAGAGAGAGAGCGGCAAAGATAGTCCTCATTGTCTATTCCTCTCAGCATCTTTTATGTTGTGATCATGCCCCCCCACTTTCTTCTCTCCTCCAGAGGCCGTGAGGTCCAGTTCCCTCAAGCAACCATTTGTTTCCCCACTCCCGAAGTTTGTCAACATTCCCCCCCCCCCCCTCTTAACATTCTGCAGGTTTCCTCTATTTTGACTAGGCACCTTTGCGTCGTCTTCAAAGAATTACGAACTTGCTCCTTCGGGTAGGTTGGTCATTGACATTAATTTGGAAGGATAAGGGACCCAGAACCAAGCCTCGCGGAACTCCACTTGGAAGGATAAGGGACCCAGAACCAAGCCTCGCGGAACTCCACTTGGAAGGATAAGGGACCCAGAACCAAGCCTCGCGGAACTCCACTTGGAAGAACAAGGGACCCAGAACCAAGCCTCGCGGAACTCCACTTGGAAGAACAAGGGACCCAGAACCAAGCCTCGCGGAACTCCACTTGGAAGAACAAGGGACCCAGAACCAAGCCTCGCGGAACTCCACTTGGAAGGATAAGGGACCCAGAACCAAGCCTCGCGCAACTCCACTTGGAAGGATAAGGGACCCAGAACCAAGCCTCGCGGAACTCCACTTGGAAGAACAAGGGACCCAGAACCAAGCCTCGCGGAACTCCACTTGGAAGAACAAGGGACCCAGAACCAAGCCTCGCGGAACTCCACTTGGAAGGATAAGGGACCCAGAACCAAGCCTCGCGGAACTCCACTTGGAAGGATAAGGGACCCAGAACCAAGCCTCGCGGAACTCCACTTGGAAGGATAAGGGACCCAGAACCAAGCCTCGCGGAACTCCACTTGGAAGGATAAGGGACCCAGAACCAAGCCTCGCGGAACTCCACTTGGAAGAACAAGGGACCCAGAACCAAGCCTCGCGGAACTCAACTTGGAAGGATAAGGGACCCAGAACCAAGCCTCGCGGAACTCCACTTGGAAGAACAAGGGACCCAGAACCAAGCCTCGCGGAACTCCACTTGGAAGAACAAGGGACCCAGAACCAAGCCTCGCGGAACTCCACTTGGAAGAACAAGGGACCCAGAACCAAGCCTCGCGGAACTCCACTTGGAAGAACAAGGGACCCAGAACCAAGCCTCGCGGAACTCCACTTGGAAGAACAAGGGACCCAGAACCAAGCCTCGCGGAACTCCACTTGGAAGAACAAGGAACCCAGAACCAAGCCTCGCGGAACTCCACTTGGAATAACAACGGACCCAGAACCAAGCCTCGCGGAACTCCACTTGGAAGAACAAGGGACCCAGAACCAAGCCTCGCGGAACTCCACTTGGAAGAACAAGGGACCCAGAACCAAGCCTCGCGGAACTCCACTTGGACACCCAACACGCGCCGCTGAAAAAAAGAAGTGTCGACCCTATTTGTTACATTCCTCCTGAGGGAGCTGAGGTGGTGACAGTGGGAGCGAGGTGGTGACAATGGGAGCGAGGTGGGGACATAGTATACTGGTGTAAGAGAGCAAGTGGGAGGAGTGTGTGTGTGTGTGGGGGGGGGGGAGGGGGGAAGGCAGGATATCCTCCTGTGACATGCCAGACTAACTTGCGTGGCTCCTTGACGGGTCAACACACTTGATGCCTATTATAGGTGTGTGTGTATGTGTATTCACCTAGTTGTGCTTGCTGGGGTTGAGCTTTGCTCTTTCGACCCGCCTCTCAACTGTCAATCAACTGTTACTAACTATTGCACTAATTTTTTTCTTCACACACACACACACACACACACACACACACACACACACACACACACACACACACACACACACAGACAGACAGACAGACAGACAGGAGCCAGAGAAAGAAAAAGACTTGGGAGTTGATATCACGCCAGACCTGTCTCCTGCAGCCCATATCAAGAGGATAACATCAGCGGCATATGCCAGGCTGGCCAACATACGAACGGCATTCAGAAATTTGTGTAAAGAATCATTCAGAACTTTGTATACCACCTATGTCAGGCCAATTCTGGAGTATGCAGCCCCAGCATGGTGTCCATATCTAGTCAAGGATAAGACTAAACTGGAAAAGGTTCAAAGATTTGCTACCAGACTAGTACCCGAGCTGAGAGGTATGAACTACGAGGAGAGACTGTGGGAATTGAACCTCACTTCGATGGAAGACAGAAGAGTTAGGGGGGACATGATCACTACATTCAAGATTCTCAAGGGAATTGATAGGGTAATAAAGACAGGCTATTTAACACAAGGGGAACACGCACAAGGGGACACAGGTGGAAACTGAGCGCCCAAATGAGCCACAGAGATATTAGAAAGAACTTTTTTAGTGTCAGAGTGGTTGACAAATGGAATGCATTAGGAAGTGATGTGGTGGAGGCTGACTCCATACACAGTTTCAAGTGTAGATATGATAGACCCCAATAGGCTCAGGAATCTGTACACCTGTTGATTGACGGTAGAGAGGTGGGACCAAAGAGCCAGAGCTCAACCCCCGCAAACACATCTAGGTGAGTACAACTAGGCGAGTACACACACGGACGGACGGACGGAGGGAGGGAGGGGGGGGGGGAAGCAGCCCGTAACAGCTGTCTAACTCCCAGGTACCGATTTACTGCTAGGTAACAGGGGCATCAGGGTGAAAGAAATTCTGCCCATTTTTGTTTCTCGCCGGCACCGGGAATCGAACCCGGGCCACAGGATTACATGTCCAGCGTGCTCACACAGCCACCGGCACCCCGTGTGTGTAATTACCTAAGTGTAGTTACAGGATGAGAGCTACGCTCGTGGTGTCCCGTCTTCCCAGGACTCTTTGTCATAATATAATGCTTTGAAACTACTGAAAGGTTTGGCCTCCACCACCTTCTTACTTAGCTTGTTCGAACTGTCTTTCTTGAGGTTATCTTGAGATGATTTCGGGGCTTAGTGTCTCCGTGACCCGGTCCTCGACCAGGCCTCCTTTTTGTTACACCCCCCCCCCCTCCCAGAAAGCAGCCCGTGGCAGCTGTCTACTCCCAGGTACCTATGTATTGCTAGGTGAACAGGAGCATCAGGGTGAAAGAAACTATGCCCATTTGTTTCTGCCTCCGCCGGGGATCGAACTCAGAACCTTAGGACTACCAATCCGAAGCACTGCTTACTAAGCTGTCAGACCCCTCTACCCCAAACTTCTAACCACTAACCACCACTTCTAACAGTGCTTCTACCCCACTGGATAAGAAATTTTTCTAATATTTTTTGGCACCTTTGTTTTCTTAGCTTGTATCTGTGGCCTCTTGTTCATGAAGTTGCTGGTTTCAGGAATTCCTCTTTGTCAATTTGATCTATTCCTATTAGTACAGTATTTTGTAAGTGGTGATCATTTCACCTCTCATCTCTCTTCTAGTGTGTGTCTTTGTATTTTCAATTTGCATCTGCAGGGTTGAGCTGTTAGCTCCTTGAACCCACCTTTCCAATTGTCGCTTGTCTTATATACCGACTCACAACCTATTTTATCTATCACATCGACTATGTATTACACATACACAAATAGCCAGGATGCAATCCGTAACAGTTGTCTAACATCTAGTAACCTATTTACTGCAAGGTGAACGGAGGCATCAGGTGAAAGGAAACGTGACCAAATGTTTGTTGCTGAAATGCATCTGCCCGTTGTGAGCCAAGAACCGAGATCACTGGACCCTGCTTGCTTATTAATGCCACCCTCTTGTGCTGTGCCTACTTGTCTTGTTGTTTACCTGGAGCATACCTGGAGAGGGTCTCGGGAGTTCTTCTACCCCCCGATCCCGGCCTGAGGTCAAGCTCGACTTGTGATACTTGGTACAACAGGCTGTTGCTCTGAGCGGTCCACTGGCTCACATATTCACTATACAGTAGCTTTGTTGGTCCGGCACTTCTTGCAAGAATTTGCCTAAATGTTTCTTGAAGACTTCCACCTTTGTACTGGCAATACAGTATATCTAATGTTTGCTGGGAGGGTGTTGAACAGCTTTGAACCTCTGATGTTCAGACAGTGCTCTGCGATTGTGCCTATGGCACCTCTACTACTCACTGATTTTATTCTGCATTTTCTTCTGTATCTTTCACTCAAAAAGTTATTCTACTGTGCATATTTGGGACTTTGCCCTCCAGCACCTTCAGTGTACAGTATATATTATTTTGTACTCTCAAACAAATAAGTGTCAAATGCCCAACAGAGAGAGTGGCAAATGCCCAACAGAGAGAGTGGCAAATGCCCAACAAAAAGAGAGCGGCAAGTACTCAGCAGAGAGAGAGTGGCAAACTCCCAGCAGAGAGAGAGCGGCAAACGCCCAGCAGAGAGAGAGCGGCAAACGCCCAGCAGAGAGAGAGCGGCAAACGCCCAGCAGAGAGAGAGCGGCAAACGCCCAGCAGAGAGAGAGCGGCAAACGCCCAGCAGAGAGAGAGCGGCAAACGCCCAGCAGAGAGAGAGCGGCAAACGCCCAGCAGAGAGAGAGCGGCAAACGCCCAGCAGAGAGAGAGCGGCAAACGCCCAGCAGAGAGAGAGCGGCAAACGCCCAGCAGAGGGAGAGCGGCAAACGCCCAGCAAAGAGAGAACGGCAAACGCCCAGCAGAGAGAGAGCGGCAAACGCCCAGCAGAGAGCGAGCGAGCGTTACAAAGAACCCCTCGTATTGTATTTGTGTCCAAAAACTGTCTAGAAGTGTTAAGGGTTTTCATAAATTTGTTACATGGTGAATACCATATACAGTACTGTATTGTATCTGCATTAGGAAGTTTGGTAATATCTTGGCTAATACAGTGCTGTATTTTAGAAAAATGATCGATATTGTAGTTGTTTAATTGATTTTCTATTATTATTCTTTTGAATATTAATGCAGCATTGTAGTACAGTACTGCATTTTTAATGTATGCAACATATTTTGCATGCATAATGTGTAATTGATTGTTTGAATACAATACTGTACTGTATATTGTATCAGACATTGTTTATGATGTACTGTATCTCTGCTTTTCTTGCTCATTCATTGTCTCACGTCGGTTCTTAGTGTTCGTGCAAACCTCGTATACTATATTCTTAAATATTGAAGCCAGGCAATGGAATCTTGGCCTTCATCCCGGAACTCCTCAGGCGCGCGCACACTCTTCCGACTGGACCACGATGGTCATGTTGGTATTACGTGCGTCTGGGAAGGTCAGGGACATGGGCTTGATTCCATCATACAATTTCAGTGTTTATTTGTGGACTCTTCACATTCTTATGATTTCATTGTGCTAATGTACCATTCTTAAATGTTTTGTGTTGTCTTAATGATTTCTCTCTCCTTGATTAATGTTCAGATGTAAATACTAAATTTACTTATTCAGGTCTGTATCATAGAGTGAGGAATGCAGGGAAAGGTAACTTTACACATTTGTGTATAGATATACTTTGTGATCTTAGAGTGAAAATAAAATAATTTATTTTGTATTTTTGTTGACATATGGGTAGCACATTTTTCCTCCCGGTATTTGTGTTTGTAAATTGTTTTAAATGTAATGGTTCGTGTCCATATGTGGTATATAGTCATTTTGTATTCTGTGTGTATCTATCCCTTTTTATATATTTTAGTACGGCATTTCTTGTACTAATATATCATGTATATTTTTCAGATCCTCCGCAATCGCCAATGGCGACTGACACTCAAGAGAAATCCATGGAGCCTTTATCTCTCTCCTCATTCGACCAGAGACTAGTATCCCTTGAAAAACAACTTGAAATAGAATTAAAGGTAAGGGTTTTAGTCTGATGTTGGGGTCTACAAGTCTAAAGATAGGGTTGGTATATACAGTACACCCTTGATTCAGCGAACTATATGGGACCAACCTGAATTCGTTGCAGCGAGGAATTCATTGCAACTGGAGCATTTCTGGGATGGGGTTGCCATACCCTATGGGCTAATTTCACTTGGTGAAATTTTAACTTCAACCTATAATTGATAACTAACAAATAAACATACCTACACAAAAATTTAACCACATCTAGCTTATTTCTCATTGCCTCAGAACTCATTTTCAAAAGGAACCAGGGCCATACCTGAATGAAAATCATGCCAACTCGAAGTGAAAACATACCATATATTTGGTTTTAAATATCCAAGATCGCTTCTCAAAGGCTCCAACAGGTTCTTGTAAGTCGAATCCATCTACTAAAATAGTAAAAAACACAATTGGAGCCATATTAAAAAGAGTTACCATTCATACCCTAATAATTCCCATGCTCTGTTGTTTGATTTCACTGAGCATAATTTTAATTTCAACCTGTCATATATATGGGAGCCGGTCGGCCGAGCGGACAGCACGCTGAACTTGTGATCCTGTGGTCCTGGGTTCGATCACAGGCACCGGCGAGAAACAATGGGCAGTGTTTCTTTCACCCTATGCCCCTGTTACCTAGCAGTAAAATAGGTACCTGGGTGTTAGTCAGCTGTCACAGGCTGCTTCCTGGGGGTGGAGGCCTGGTCGAGGACCGGGCCGCGGGGACACTAAAGCCCCGAAATCATCTCAAGATATGAAGGACAACTACCAAGAGAACCTGTCTGTAGAAAGATTTAATTTCAACACACATATTTCCCATGCCCTAACCTCGAAATCTCATTTTCAAAGAATAAGAACCCATGTTAGTAAATGAAAACCCGAGAATTTAAAAATTAAGATAAATCATAAAATATAGTTTTAAATATGATCATTGGCTTTTCCAAGGCCCCAAACTATTTCTAGTATGTTGCCTCCAACTGTGAACTGAGTCCCAACATCCTAAGCAAATCCACACAGTCCCGGCTTCAGGGAACTCTTTGTTAGTCGAATGAGTAAATGTGGCATGCAAATATTCCAATTAGAGACTTGCAGGCAATGAGTCACAATAACGTGGCTAAAGTATGTTGACCAGACCACACACTAGAAGGTGAAGGGACGACGACGTTTCAGTCCGTCCTGGACCATTCTCAAATCGATTGTCTACAGAATGGTCTTGAGAATGGTCCAGGACGGACCGAAACGTCGTCGTCCCTTCACCTTCTAGTGTGTAGTCGGGTCAAATTGAAGACTTACCAAATTGAGGTTCGCTGAATCGAGGTTCCTGTATATCATCACAAGTATGCAAGATCGGTAATGGGAATTTGTCAGTATTTTATAATCTGTTTGTCTATTAACCTTTTCCATTCCCTACCAAATGGGGTAGATTGGTATTTTGGATTTGACAAGTTTTGTCTTGGGTGAACTTCTTTGTGTTAGTCTGCACATTCATGAGAGGAGGCAGAACATACATTGTGTTTTTGGTTGGTGATTACGGTATTTATAATATACAGTAGTGTCATGCTGTTATTTTGAGACTAATTATTTGGCCTAATTACTTAGAATTTTGGTTAATGTCCTGCAGTTGAATTCTCGTAATTTTCTGCAGCAATGACACTGGCATTGATTGTTTTATTCATGTGTAGCAAAATAATTGTTGTTATAAATATATTGTCTGCGTCTAACACAATGGTCGGCTAATATCCTAACGCACTTCATTCATGTCTTGTGTAGTATAGTTGACGTAAATATACTTCATATCTGCAGAGATGATTTGTTTTAAAATAATTTTATTTACCTATGCACTTAGAATTTGTTTAATGGTATATTAAAAGTATCAATTTTCCCTAGATTGAGCTTTTTTAGTAGTGCAGTAGTTGGTTTTCGAGTATTGTATTGTCACTTAGAATTACAGTATATAGATTCTTGAGCCCTGCCCACGGTCTTTTTCTTATTCTTATAAGAGTAGTCTTGCATTTGCGGAATAACTGCACCATGTACGGTATCCAATTCATAATAGCTTCTGTATTAGTGTTAGCATGAAGTAATCCTCACTCTTCTCTGGCAAAGGTTTTGAGCATAGCCATTGATCTCGTGGGTATTTCTGGTATTGTTTTGTGTATATATAGCTTTTTAGTAATTAAATATGGTAAATATGTTGAGATACTGTACGGTACTCATTGGTAAACAAGTAGGCCTTCTTTTCATAGTATTCATTTTATAAGGGGTTATGGATTGCTGAAGAATATTTTTTTCTTTTGTCTCCTATTAATCCTTTATTCATTTGTGTATGTGGTCACATGAATGTTCATTCATGTGCACGTGTCTTTGTGCGTGCACGCATGTACATTACCGGTTCCTTTTTTTTTTTTTTTTCTAAATGCCCAGACTGTGTGCACGTGTGCGCACATACGGGTGTTTTGAGTCAATGGGTTATACGTTAGTTGTACCCCTGAGACAGCTCTTAAGTCGATGTGCCTCTGTATTATCATGCCAACCAACTTGCTCTGCTTCTCCTGAATTAGGTAGAGTGGGGGTGGGGGTGATCTTGTGTTGGTTCCGAGGGTCAACATCCCCGTGGCCCGGTCTCTGACCAGGCCACCTGGTCAGCGAATGGGGGGCTAGACATTTAACAAAAGCCTAAGGGGCTTTTTGTAAAATTTGGTGACTAGGCATTTTATCTCAAAAAGCTGTTATAATATGTCTCTTTAAATAGTTACATAATAATTATTCACCATCACAGTACTCCATATTGCTCTTTAGTAGTGAGATTTAATGATTAATTTCACAAAAAGATTGAATTTTTAGTGAGTAATATATATTTTCAGTATATATATACATGTATATATATCTTATGTTATACAGGGCTGTATCATGTATTATATCTATGAATCTGATTTTGATATTATTAAAGAATTGATTTTCTGTAGTACAAAATGAAATTGCTTTTAAGTTTAAGCCATAAGGCTTGAATGTACCAAGATTCACGATTATAATGCTCAGCATGTAACCACTCAATGTGGAATATGTGGCCACATAACACTGGGGTACCTGATACCTGATTAACCGGGCTGTGGCTCATACGTGAGGCTGCGAGCAGCCGCGTCCAACAGCCTGGTTGATCAGTCCAGCAACCAGGAGGCCTGGTCGACGACCGGGCCACGGGGACGCTAAGCCCCGGAAGCACCTCAAGGTAACCTCAAGGTCGGGTTAAGTGATTTCTAGCTATTTATTCAGAAAGATTTTTGTTGGTCTTTGGCGAGAGAAGCCGGTCGGCCGAGCGGACAGCACGCTGGACTTGTGATCCTGTGGTCCTGGGTTCGATCCCAGGCGCTGGCGAGAAACAATGGGCAGAGTTTCTTTCACCCTATGTCCCTGTTACCTAGCAGTAAAATAGGTACCTGGGTGTTAGTCAGCTGTCACAGGCTGCTTCCTGGGAGTAGAGGCATGGTCGAAGACCGGGCCGCGGGGACACTAAAGCCCCAAAATCATCTCAGATAACCTCAAGAATCTCATCTCAAGATAAGAAGGCGACTCAAAATAAAATTAGCAACATTATTCTGTACCGATTCTAAGGGTTTGCAGTATTCTCGGTATCTTCTCTAGAACATTTAAGTTTTCTTAACTCATTCAAATAGATGTTTAATAAAGTATATTGCAAATGGCTGTAGCCTGTAGTACAATTGTTGGCTGTAAGCTATAATACAATTCTTGGGAATTATTGCTTTAAGCCATTCTGCTAAGAAATTGACCAGGAGAACTCTGAAATTAACTGCTGGTACTGTATTCACAATGAAAATTGTAGTATTGTGAAGAGTCTTTGAACATGTAACTCTAGTGTTCAGTAAGGGAGTCAGTCTAAATCTGCTAGTAGAAACTAGCCACAACTGACATATAGAAACGATAGAGTAAAAAAGCTCCATTGGTAAGTTAGATTCTGCAGTTTTCAAATTCTTATGTCAAAATTTTAAAGTTAACATTTTCAATTCCATTCACCTGGGGCCAGATTCACGAAGCAGTTACGCATGCACTTACGAACCTGTACATCTTTCCTCAATCTTTGACGGCTTTTGTTACATTTATTAAACAGTTTACAAGCATGAAAACTTGCCAGTCAACTGTTGTTATTGTTATAAACAGCCTCCTGGTGCTTCGGAGCTCATTAGCTGTTTAGTAATTGTAAACAAAGCCGTCAAAGATTGAGGAAAGATGTATAGGTTCGTAAGTGCTTGCATAACTGCTTTGTGAATCTGGCCCCTGGGCTGTATGGGTCTCGAACCGTGGACCCCACGTGTGTGAGGCGAAAGCTGTGTCGGCCTCATTTAATATGTTCTACTTATTGCTGGTATATATTAGGGCCGTTCTCTTGATTTGCCACTCTATAAAAAATGCATCTGTTTTGCCTAGTCAGAAACATACACAGCCAGGTATTCTATTGGGGTCGATGGAGAGAAAATGTCAATACATTTTTACTGTTTTACAGTGCTGTAATTTGTACTAATATGTCACACTTTTAACAGATTGGTTGATTGTTAAAATGAGAAGTACTGTACGGTATTAGGTGAGAGGACATGTTGAGATATTCCTTGTACAGTCCGTGTGGCGCAGTGGTAAGACACTCGCCCGGTGCTTTGCAAGCGATTTGGCCTGGGTTCATAGCATGGCTGGGAAGGATTGACTATGTGCCAATCCTTAACTGTCTACCTCTGTTCACCCAGCAGTGAATGGGTACCTGGTTGTTGAACGATTTGGCCGGTCGTATTCCAGGGAAAATTAAGCTAAAGAGCCTGCCTGAAACGCCATGGATGTTAGTGGCTTTACAAGAATGTAAGAACTCTTGTATGTACTGTATATAAATAAAAAATAAAAAATTATTAGGCATGTAGTGTAAACACAAATAGAGATCTTTTAGAGGAAATTAAACAAATTCTTTTGAAAATACTTGATCAAGCAGGTTGGCATGTGGCCACTAAGGAGCAACAGCATTGTTCATGTGTCACTATGAATGTTTAGTCTCAAATTCTGTGGTCATGAAAAGCTGTCAAACCTCCACAAATGTTTACACAAATTAAAGTGAATCTCCTCAGGATGCAGGTATTCCAAGAATGGCAATAAGAAAAGTAATCCGCAAGCCCAGAGTTCTGAACGCAATGAGCAGGAGTGTGTCTAAATGAGCGAGTCTAAATATGAGTCTACACTCATATGAGTGTATGTCTAAATACAGAAGGTAGGAACAATGTTGTTTCAATCATTTCTGGGGGAGATATCCAGTAGCTCCCTGAAGCTATCTCATTAAGATTACGCCATCTAATGAGTCGCATTAGTTGCAGGAGTTTTGCTTGACTTACCGGGGACTAGAGTCAGAACCTGGGCCCCCCTAGTTGGATTGAACACTGACCTGCATGAACCAAGACCATCGTTCTACCGTCCAGCCCTAGTGGTTGGGCGGCACAGGGAGCGAGTGACAATCCGTCACCCCACCGGAAAAAAGCCTCCAGAAAGTCAGCGAAGCTTTACAGACAACTGGAGAGTTAACTGAAAAGGAAGTCTTGAGACCACCAAATAATTCAAATGAAATAAGAAAATCATTCATAACTATCTCAAACTCATTAGTAATGATAGCCACCACCAGGTGGCCCAGCCTTAGCCCACAGCCAGCTCCTCTAGTCAGTTTTGTTGCTGAAGTTATGGTGGTTACTACTCCCTGTAGTACCTCCGGTCCATATGTCATGGCGAGCCCCTTTGCTTCAGAGCTTAAGTGCCAGCCAGCCTTGGACTTCATTCGTCCTGCAAGGGGCCATTAACTTGTTACTGGTTCCTTTATTTTGGTGTTAGCCTCATGTGCATGTTTTCTCTCTGGCTTTGTTGTGAGGGCTTGGCTTCTGTTGTGCTTCAAAATGCATGTGCTCAGAGTTTCCTTCCCCTGGATGTTCACTAGCACTATCCATGCACCGAGCTACAGTCTGATGCGTTCCGGGACTTTGCCCGAGAGGCCAGGCCACCAGGGTGGAGAGCTTGTGCACAACACCTTGTGCTGTTTATGAGCCTTTGACCCTGTTTGGGTCCTTGACTGGGGGCATTCTGTTGGTTGTGTTGGGGTGTGCCAGGGTTTATGCACTTGTATATATAGGCTTACTGTGGTTCCTGCTCATCGCCTGGGAATGTTGGCTGCATTTTGGGTCTGTTTATTTGGCGAGTGGTTCTCTCTCTCTCCCACCCTCCCCCCCATATCCCCCCACCCCCAAGTGCTGGGTGTCCTGTTTGGCTAGTTACCTTCAGGCCCTGGCAATTACCCTGCAGGTCTCTGGCATGGGTCGTTATGAATTGGCCCTTCAAACCCCCTACACTATGCACGGGCAAAGAGTGCTCATCATCCCTGCTACTGGACAATGATCATTCTCTCTCTCTCTGCTTCCACCATGCTGCTTGGTGGTTTTGCGAAGCATATAACTCTAAGTACTTTGAGGTTTGTTCTCTCTGAGCTTCTGCTTTGATTCAGCTTCATAACTCGGCTGCTCTTCCCTTAGGTTCCAACCTGATCCCGTTCAGTGCCATGGAGTCATTGTAATTCCGGAGGTCTCCATCTTCATGTGTTTTGCCTTTGGTGGCTTGCACAGACCAATTTTGGTACCTCCGGCTGAATTAGGTCTTCTTTTCGTTGATGGATCCAGCCTCTTTTTGAATACGAGTCCATCTCAGTTTATTGGCTGCTGTGTGAGGTTCCAGGTTCATTCTGGCTGGCAGGCAACCCTGTCTTTTCCTTAGGATCTTGGCAGGGGTTCCGAGTTCCGAGAAGTGAGTTCCGTCTTTCAGGTTCTTGGGCAGCGCTCTTTATGCTGTGCTTGGGGACTGCCCATTTGCTCCAGTTCTTCCCAAGGACAAGGACAAGTGGCAGCTCCTTGTGTAGTTGCCTGTGCTGTTTGGGGGGGAAGTGGGGGTCTTATTGCAGATGACCACAGGTTTCAAGGTGGTTCGGCAGTTTGAAGGCTTCATATTATGTGAACCATCGAGTTGTCTGTAATGCTTTGAGTTTCTGAACGCTTTTCTTAATGTGGTGGCATATTATCATTCGCTCCCTGTTCCTCTGTGTGAGTGACCAGGCTCTGACTCCCAGTAGGCCAAAAGAATTCCATTGACTGATGTGACTCATTAGATGGAGCAGTCTCGTCGAGATAGTTTCAGGGAGCTACCACAGCTCTTCCAGAAAGAGGCGTTTCATTACATTCATTGCTGGGTTTTTTCTCAACATGATGGCATAAATTGGTGACTAAAAACTTGATTTTTTCATTTGCATTTGAAATTTGATTGGCTTGCTGATGTCCTCAATACATAAATTTATCTAATTACATTTCATTGCATATAAATATATTTTTCCTTTTTTTTTAACTTCTTGATGCTGGAGGAGCAGAGAGTGCACTTTGGTTTGATGTGTCACTAAATACCAATGGTAAAGGCATTGGAGGTTGTCGTGTATTCTTGTTGACCCTGGGAAGATAAAACTACTTCTCAGTGGGGCATGTTGTCATATTTTAGCATTGTTTTTCTCGAATTATTTTCACCATCTTGCTGCTTCTTTCTCGTCAAGGGCTCTAGTGTGAATGCGACTGTTGGAAGAGAGCCTCAAACCATTATTTTTTGTCTTCAATTTACTGTACCAGTATTTGTCCTGATTTGTTACTAATAAAATTTGTGCATTAGCCTCTCAGCTGAAGGTGAGAAGCATTTAAAGATAAAATGCATAATAATAAGCACTTGTAGTATAGCATTTATTGTAGAGCCTTTAAAAAATGACACTGAAAAATAGGACTTAAGTTGGCATGTCAGAAATATACATTTATAGAAATCATATAAGTTTGTGAATCCTTTTTAATAGACAGTTTAGTGCTTGGCTTTGCAAAGTGAGGCATGCATTATTAATAGTAAGTGTACATACTCTCAAATTTTGTTTGAAATAACGTGTCAATTTTTTTGCACAGAGTTTTATAAGATTTTGTTTATTGTGTGTTAGTGTAGCCAACACTTCTTGGCTGACTTCTTAAGTGTGAAAGAAGGTGCATGTTCCTTCTGCTGGCTTCTCTTGAGCTCTTTATTGACTAGCTTTATGTACTGTGTTTTGAAGAACGAGTGGCGCTTCTTTTTTCAAACACTATTGTCAGTCAAATATCTGGTCCAAAGCTTTGATACAAAATTGAAAGTGAGTTATCATTGTAATTTAGTAGCAATATTAATTTCATTTGTTGTGCTCACCTAATTGTGCTTGCGGGGGTTGAGCTTTGGCTCTTTGGTCCCGCCTCTCAACTGTCAATCAATTGTGTATGTTGTTTCTTGATCAAATTTGATGTGCATGGGTTGGATCAGGTTAATACACACACTCCCTCCTTGACATCAGGGTAACTGTAACGAAATGATGATTGGGGCTTTTACACACACGTGATGAGACGTTTTACTTTTGGAAATGTTCCCTTTTCCATAAATATGTGAATTTAAGACATTTACTCTTTGCAGGCGATGAGTCACAATAATGTGGCTGAAGTATGTTGACCAGACTACACACTAGACAGTGAAGGGACGACGACGTTTCAGTCCGTCCTGGACCATTCTCAAGTCGATTGGACCAAGTCGTCCTGGACCATTCTCACAATCGACTTGAGAATGGTCCAGGACGGACCGAAACGCGTCGTCCCTTCAACTTCTAGTGTGTGGTCTGGTCAACATTTACTCTTTAAATCAAAGTTCATTTTTTCACAAAATATTTCATAATTTATGTTAGTTGGATATCCAGACATTGTGGTACTGGAATATAATTACCATTTTCTTATTTATTATTTACAAATTGATTAAAATAAAAATTTATGAAATCTGGGTGCATCCATATTGGATGGTGTGGTAGTAGTATGTCGTAGTATTTTGTGGAAACATGTGTACTGTAATATATAATAATATAATATTTTATTAGGTAAAGTTTATATAGTTTGACTTCTGTCATCATTTTCTTTTATTGTACTGAACAGTATTTCTTATTAGTAGTTTAAGACTAAACCCTTAGCCTGTGACGTACATCATCTGATGGGTTCAGGATCTGTAGTATCAAACTGCGTAGGATAAAAACTCACACCCGTGTGGACAATGTTTGTGATATTTATGTAAATCATTTACACTTTTGACTTCTCCTGAGTGCGTTGTCAAGGTCTTGAGTGTGTGATTAGGACGAGACTTACATCTCAACGACTAATCAATTAGATGTTGAGATGTTTAATCGATTAGACGTTGAGGTGTTTAATCGATTAGACGTTGAGATGTTTAATCGATTAGACGTTGAGATGTTTAATCGATTAGACGTTGAGATGTTTAATCGATTAGACGTTGAGATGTTTAATCGATTAGACGTTGAGATGTTTAATCGATTAGACGTTGAGATGTTTAATCGATTAGACGTTGAGATGTTTAATCGATTAGACGTTGAGATGTTTAATCGATTAGACGTTGAGATGTTTAATCGATTAGACGTTGAGATGTTTAATCGATTAGACGTTGAGATGTTTAATCGATTAGACGTTGAGATGTTTAATCGATTAGACGTTGAGATGTTTAATCGATTAGATGTTGAGATGTAAGTCTGGTTATCTTAGTGTTTGTGTTTATTGTCACCATACTTTACGTGACAATAGAACCGTTACATTACAACCGTAAACCACACACTCAGACCTTGACTAAGCACTCAAAAGAGTGCGAAAGACTTGACGTAAATTCTTAACATAAATTTCACAAATACACAAGTGTAGGTTTTTATCCTATGTTAGTGTGTGTGTGTGTGTGAGAAGACCTTACCATTACTTATTAAACTGTGTGTTACCTCAATGTAATGATCATTATTAGAAATTTGACAATGAGTTCTTCTTATGAATTCTTATAAGGTTTCAAAATTTAACTTCTCTCTCTCTCTGGCTATTATCATCTAACAACTAGATGAATCTTCATGTTGTGTATATAGTCATTGTATAGTCATTAGATGCACAATAAATAAATAAATAATAAATAAATGTTTATTTAGGTAAGGTACATACATACAAGAGATTTTACAAAGTTTGTTGGATTAATAAATGGAGCTAGTACATACAGTGACTAAAGCCACTATTACGCAAAGCGTTTCGGGCAATGTTTCGAGCATGTGGCATCATGAATATTTATTTTAAAATATTGAGTACAAGACCATTTTCTTATTTCAGTCACCCATGTATCTTTTTACAATTTCTCTCAGTCATGACGAGGAAAAAAGGGGTAACTCATAATTCAAGTATCGGAAACTGATATCGATATCAGAATGTAATTAATGTGAAATTAGTACTTTATGGTATATAAATAAAGATAATCTAAACATTTTAACTTGCTTGCATATAATAGAACTGAATCATTTGTTTCAAATATTTCAAGATTTTAACGTATGTTCACCTGTTTAGCAGTGAGCACGTAATGTGTCACTATTTCCTACAACAAATTCTTTAGCAGTTCAAGCATTGTGTAAAGAGTCAGTTCCGTCTTTCTACATCCTTTTATGTTTTACTGTCTGGTTTATACATTGTATTGTAAAATGTTTCAATAATATTAGCAACTATGATAAAAAATTCATAAACACTGCCTGTTGATTACTATGCATACATTGAATACAAATTGTCACACTGTAACTATACTTTTGCCTTGATCTTAATGAACATGTAAGAATGCGGTATTCAGTAATTATGGATTCCTATAAAACTCAATGAAGAAATACCCAAAATAAGCGAGTGCTCACAATATTTGGCTTTATTCATAGGGGGTATTAATTAGGGTCAGAAGAATAATGTTTTGAATTGATATGACAGGGTCATTTTGATTAGTATTGTTTGGTTGCAGGCGATGAGTCACAATAACGTGGCTGAAGTATGTTGACCAGACCACACACTAGAAGTTGAAGGGACGACGACGTTTTGGTCCGTCCTGGACCATTCTCAAGTCGATTGTTTGGTTGCTTTCTCATATATGATCTCAGTGTGTCCTTTGACCATCCGCAGTCAGTCAAGCAGGAGTAACTTACAGTTTGCCATTGCAGGGCGCTCTTGGTGCGTTCTTGTAGGGTCGTGTTGTTTTGAGGGACTGGAGAAATTAATGCAGGCGATGAGTCACAATAACGTGGCTAAAGTATGTTGACCAGACCACACGCTAGAAGGTGAAGGGACGACGATGTTGCGGTCCGTCCTGGACCATTCTCAAGTCGATTGATGGACCGAAACGTCGTCGTCCCTTCACCTTCTAGTGTGTGGTCTGGAGAAATTAATCTTTCCAGCACCGAAATGATCATTAGAGTTCAATTCATAAAAAGCCTTTCCAAGCCCTTGTCTAGCAACACTGTTTATTTCCAAATGAGGATTCCTACTAATTAGCAGATGAGCTGCATGGTGAGGCACACCAATTGTCACCACATGACAGCCCCTATGCCTGCAAACACACAACATAACGGTTATGATGGTAAATGATCCATCCAATTGTTAGGCGATGCATCGCCGCTATTAACAACAGACCACTAGCAGGTGGCACCACCTGGTGCCACAGTTGTTTTCAAACAATTGATCTATGATGCTCCCCATGTCAGCACTCCTCAGTCCTTCCCTTGATGTCAGACTTGTCTGACTGGTCCATGATTCACCAGCTCTTCAGGTCCCAGATTTCCTAAATAAGTATTGGCCAGCTTTTGGACTCTATCCTTTGGGATGCCCATTTGTTTGTGTATCATGTCATCATTAAGTATTTGCTTCCTGTGCTTGTGTTTACGTGCCTTGCTTCTTGGGTGAACTTGGCAAACTGTTAACCTCAAACTGTTAACCATACGTTAGGCTGCGAGCAGTTGTGTTCAATAGCCTGGTTGATCAGTCCAACAACCAGGAGGCCTGGTCGACGACCGGGCCGCGGGGACGCTAAGCCCCGGAAGCACCTCAAGGTAAGGTGCATGTGTCTAGAGCAGCCCTTCCCTAGGTACTTGCTGGTGTTGTTCCTGCAGTGACAGGGTTTACGTCCCTGGTGGGTTTGGTGTTTTTTTCTTAGAGGCCTGCCTTGTGTGGCGGGGGGCCTCTTTGTGGGTAGTGCAGAGGTTTTTGACTCCTCTGTGAGGTCTTGAGGTTGGGGGCATTCTGGAGTTACTGATAAAAGGTTGTACTGGGGTTCATGTACTTGTACATACGACATGCTGCAGACACCCTTTATTTCCGTATTTTTTCTTTGTGCTACGTTTGGTGCCATTTCATCTGGCAGGTGTCCCTGTTGCCTGGGTGTCCTGTTTGGTCTTTTCCTTCAGGCCCTGGCAAGCCCAACAGGCCTTTGGTGTGGTTCGTTATAGATCAGCTCACTGGTCCCGCACTCTGTCTTTTATTTGTGAGTTTGAGGGATGTCTGTTGGCATTGCTACAAGCTGATGGTTTTGTCTCCACCATGCTGCCTATTGAGTGGAAGATACCTTCCACCCCCAAGTCCTGTGACATGTATTCACTTAGTCGCTATTCTAGCTGTATTCCTTTTCTGGAAGAGGTTTATCATATAGTATATTTGCCCACAGCCATTCGTTGGGCCAATGATGTTTGTGGACTATTTAATTTACGTCAATATTCGAAGTTTATAAATTTCTATTTGGATGTTATTCAGTACCTAGAGACCACCTGCCATCGTTTGCCATATGAAAAAATCTTCAAAGCATTAGCTACCTTCCTGGGCATTTTTTTTTACAGTACCATTTCAGGTGCCTAGGGATTTTGAGTTGGAATGCTGGTCAATTCCACCTGCTTGAAATTTGCCTCTCCTTCCCCAGTTTGTTCTGGTGTTGTTCAAGACCCTTTTGTTCCCCACCTTTCCCTTTTGCTCTGGGTTTAAAATGTCTGAGGGTCTCAGTGTCTGGGACAAGGTTTATCTTTGGGTGGAGCTTGGTTTCTTTGGGGTTTGCTCCTTCCACGTTGGCAGTGGCAAATGGGCAATGGTTTAACTGTTGCGTTCCACTGGGGATTTGTTTCTCCGGGCTGTGTAGTGGCTTGGATCTTTTAGTTTGTGATGTTGCTTTCCTGCCCTAAGGAGGACTCTAAGGAGGGTCCCTGGATGCCCTTCAACATTCTTGGTCTCTGGTTCCTTCTGTGGAGGGCATTTTGCTTCTAGTCTGAGTTTGATTCCTTAGCTGATCCTTCTGGGTTGCTTTTGAGTCCCATTTAGAGTCATTGGATGCATCTTATTTCAGTACCCAGTGTGCAATTTCGAAGCCTTCTCGTGGCTTCAGGGATACATCACGTTCTTTGTGCATTTGAAATGAAGTGTGGCGTGGGTAGACTCGTATACCACGCTAGAGTGTATGCTAGTAATGTGTGAAACCCTGATTTAGTGTGAATGGAGGTCTCAAGAACCCTTATGGATTCATTTGAATCTCAGAATACGTTACTTTCTGCATATTTGTGGTTCAATGGGTAGTTCAATGTAGTTCACAACACACTAGGCCCTCCCAAGCATGTGCTTGGGAGGGCCTAGTGTGTAGGTTTGAATCCTCCTCGTAACTCCTACTGATTTTATCATCTTATTTTAGGTTTCCATTGTCTTGCCATCACCCTCCCTTGGCCAGGTCAGCCTCTCAGTACTGTATTTCAGTTCTTTCTGCTGCTTTTAGGTTTGGTTTGTCTTTGGCATTTAGGTTGCACTATTGAGGTCTTGATTATTCCTATCTTGTGGACAACTGTTTATTTTCTTTGGGAGCTTGGCACGGCTTTTGCCATACTCAAATGCTTGTGTGGCGTGAGGTTGCTTCTAGGTCTTGTCTGGAGCAATCTCTTATTGTCTGTGCCACTTATGCCACTTATTGCTCCGTTTGAAGGGTCTTCTCGGCTACTGTTTTGTAGATTGGAACTATGTTTGCCTTTTTCTGTATATCTGCTAAAATTTCTGTAAATACATACAAGAGTTGTTACATTCTTGTACAGCCACTAGTACGCGTAGCGTTTCGGGCAAGTCCCTGGAATACAATCCCCGCCGCGAAGACTCGTTGTTACAACCAAGTACACATTTTACTGTTGAGTTAAACAGAGGCTACAGTTAAGGATTTGCGCCCAGTAAATCCTCCCCGGCCAGGATACGAATCCATGACAAAGCGCTCGCGGAACGCCAGGCGAGTGTCTTACCACTGCACCACGGAGACTAATTATATAGATGTCTGAAATATCAATTGAAATGGAATGCTCGGCTCGGATGCACATTCTCTCTGAACCCAACGTGAAACTCTGTCTGGGCCAACTGCTTTGTTTTTTCATAGGTGGTTGTGACCCAGCTACAGTATGTCTTTTGGGGGATTCGTGTCTTGCCCTATCTCAACGATTGAATGATTTGGGCCCACAACCAGTCTACATGTCTGCAGGCCAGGGATTTGGTCCTTTTCCAGCTTGTTGGGTTTGGGTTCCTGGTGAACTGGAAGAAGTTCTAAATCACCAGGAGCGGCACCGTTGTTTCATTCACAAAATGAATGTTCAAAAATGCACCATTCCAGTCGATTGTGTCCCAGATTCAGAATTAATTGGGGCCAAATCTGGGATTCTCGATAGGCTTCCCTTTTGCCTGGTGCTTGCAGCCATGCTTTCCTTCAGAATGATCTCTGATGTTGCAGCAGCCCCAGAGTACATGACAGTTAGCTAAGAGACTGTGCAGGAGCTGGAACTTAATCTATATTGTTTATATATTGTAATCAATATTGAAACAGTCTCCGTGGTGTAGTGGTAAGACACTCGCCTGGCGTTCCGTGAGCGCTATGTCATGGGTTCGTATCCTGGCCGGGGAGGATTTACTGGGCGCAATTCCTTAACTGTAGCCTCTGTTTAACGCAACAGTAAAATGTGTACTTGGATGAAAAAACGAGTCTTCGCAGCGGGGATCGTATTCCAGGGACCTGCCCGAAACGCTACGCGTACTAGTGGCTCTACAAGAATGTAACAACTCTTGTATATATCTCAAAAAAGTGTCTTTCCCACGAGCAGAGTTTGGCTCTGGACATTGTTCTGATTCCTCGGATTCCATCCTTATTTGCCACCACCAGGATCATTGGGTGCAAGTTGTTTACCATTTACTGGCTTTTAGTTCACTAGTTTCCTCTTTGAACTTTTGGGGCTCGGTGCCATGTTGCCTTCATCATCCGTCACCGATGTGTATAGAGACTCCTCGGCCCTGGATTTGGGTTTTGTGATCAGCAATCACCAGGTTTCCCAATGTCAGTGGATGGGTCCCCCTTCCTTTGGACATACAATACGATTTGCGAGCTTGTTGCGGTGTGGCAGACTCCTTGGTGGGTTCGTCTTTCTCGGGGCTCTGTTGTCCATTTCCATTTCAATTGCTGTCGGGTAGTTCATTGGCTGAATCGCAAAGGGTCACTTCAGTTCTTTCCACTTTGGTGCTGGTCTCTACGAGTAGCTCATCTTCTGGATTCTCTTGGTTTGGTTTGTGCTTGGTTCACTTGCAAGATTACCTTGAGGTTACCTTGAGGTGCTTCCGGGGCTTAGCGTCCCTGCGGCCGGGTCGTCGACCAGGCCTCCTGGTTGCCGGACTGATCAACCAGGCTGTTGGACGAGGCTGCTCGCAGCCTGACGTATGGTGTGCCCAACGTTTTTATGGAGGGTCTCTTTTGCTTCCATCCCATATGGCTCTGTTACCCGATCACAAGCTTCTCACTGTGGATGCTATTACTCGCCTAGTTATTATTGCAGGGAATAAGTCACAGCTCTCGGGTCCCACTTCACTACTTAATCGGCTGGTGTATAGGTTCCAGGAGCCTATTGGGCTCTGTCGTATCTTCATTTAACACTGTATAAGGAGTCGGCCTCCATCACTACATGTCTTAGTGCTTTCCAATTGTTCACTACTCTCACATTGAAAATACTTTGTAATGTGTGTAGCTAATTTGGGTTCTTTCCATCTGTGTTCCCTTTCTTCATGTACTTTCCCCGCTAGATACTGTCCTTTTGGCTTGACTGGTCAAGTCGGGGGTTCCTCTATATCTTCCCTCTAGTTTAGCTTTTGCCTCAAGATGGCTCAGACTGGAGACTTTTCTGGCAGGGTGATCATTTTTGCTCCGTCGTGGCCTGCTCTGCCTTATTCAACAGATCATTCCATAGACCTTCCTTGCTGCTTTCAGGTTCTTCTCTAATGTTGACCAAATCACACACTAGAAATTGGAGAGAGGCCGACATCGTCGATTGATAATGGTCCAAAACGGACCGAAATGTCTTCGACTCTTCAATTTCTAGTGTGTGGTTTGGTCAACATTTTTCAGCCACGTTAGTGTGACTCATTATCATCATCATCTCTAATCATTGCATGTGGAGTTTTTGGCTCTGGTCTGTCATAATGTGTATGGTGCACAGATCTTTAGGTTATCTTGAGATGATTTCGGGGCTTTAGTGTCCTCGCGGCCCGGTCCTCGACCAGGCCTCCACCCCCAGGAAGCAGCCCGTGACAGCTGACTAACACCCAGGTACCTATTTTACTGCTAGGTAACAGGGTAACATAGGGTGAAAGAAACTCTGCCCATTGTTTCTCGCCGGCGCCTGGGATCGAACCCAGGACCACAGGATCACAAGTCCAGCGTGCTGTCCGACCGGCTCCTAGATGGCCGAGCTCTTGGTCTCCCACCTGCAGTATGAGGTTTCCTGGCTCTCGCTTTTGTCTTTTTGTTTCCCTCCATTATTTGTTGTCTGTTTCTGCAGTCCTGGTCTTTTTGTATTAGTTGTTTGTTGATCTGATGCCAAATATTGTTGTTTCTTATTATTCAGTTTTGGTGGAGTCAGTTCTGTTGGTTTTCGACGTCAGTGTTACCTTGGCACCAACTTGAAAGTTGTCTCGTCTGTTTTTTGCCGTCGGCTTGCTCATTCTCCTTTTCCTAAGTCATGTTCGTCTCTGGAGCAGTTGGTTTTTCTTGCATCTCGTTTCTCAGTCACCCCTTTGGTTGAATGTGATTCCTTTATAGAGACTGTTTTTGTTGGCTCTTGCTACCCACTGTAGGGATGGGGAGCTTTATGCTCTCCTCTGGAAATAGGGGCTTTTGTTTTTTTGAACTTGGTGGAACAACCGTAAACATCTTCAAGAGAAAACTGGACTGTTTTCTAAGAGAAGTTCCGGATCAGCAGGGCTGTGGTGGGTATGTGGCTCTGCGGGTCGCTCCGAGCAACAGCCTGGTGGACCAAACTCTCACAAGTCAAGCCTGGCCTCGGGCCGGGCTTGGGCAGTAGAACAACTCCCAGAACCCCATCAACCAGGTATATGTGGGCCTGCGGGCCGCTCCAAGCAACAGCCTGGTGGACCAAACTCTCACAAGTCAAGCCTGGCCTCGGGCCGGGCTTGGGCAGTAGAACAACTCCCAGAACCCCATCAACCAGGTATATGTGGGCCTGCGGGCCGCTCCAAGCAACAGCCTGGTGGACCAAACTCCCAGAACCCCATCAAGCAGGTGCATGATTTCTGCATCTGCAGCCTTCATCTTTTCTAGCAAAGAATGAGATGGTTGGCTTGTGGAGGAGTCCTTTAGTTATTCATTCTTGGTTTGTTTGGCTGAGGTATATCATTTGTTGTATTCAGTAGCAGCTATTGTTGCTATGTGTGCGTGGCTGAGGTATATCATTTGTTGTATTCAGTAGCAGTTATTGTTGCTATGTGTGCGTGGCTGAGGTATATCATTTGTTGTATTCAGTAGCAGTTATTGTTGCTATGTGTGCGTGGCTGAGGTATATCATTTGTTGTATTCAGTAGCAGCTATTGTTGCTATGTGTGCGTGGCTGAGGTATATCATTTGTTGTATTCAGTAGCAGCTATTGTTGCTATGTGTGCGTGGCTGAGGTATATCATTTGTTGTATTCAGTAGCAGTTATTGTTGCTATGTGTGCGTGGCTGAGGTATATCATTTGTTGTATTCAGTAGCAGCTATTGTTGCTATGTGTGCGTGGCTGAGGTATATCATTTGTTGTATTCAGTAGCAGTTATTGTTGCTATGTGTGCGTGGCTGAGGTATATCATTTGTTGTATTCAGTAGCAGCTATTGTTGCTATGTGTGCGTGGCTGAGGTATATCATTTGTTGTATTCAGTAGCAGCTATTGTTGCTATGTGTGCGTGGCTGAGGTATATCATTTGTTGTATTCAGTAGCAGTTATTGTTGCTATGTGTGCGTGGCTGAGGTATATCATTTGTTGTATTCAGTAGCAGCTATTGTTGCTATGTGTGCGTGGCTGAGGTATATCATTTGTTGTATTCAGTAGCAGTTATTGTTGCTATGTGTGCGTGGCTGAGGTATATCATTTGTTGTATTCAGTAGCAGCTATTGTTGCTATGTGTGCGTGGCTGAGGTATATCATTTGTTGTATTCAGTAGCAGCTATTGTTGCTATGTGTGCGTGGCTGAGGTATATCATTTGTTGTATTCAGTAGCAGCTATTGTTGCTATGTGTGCGTGGCTGAGGTATATCATTTGTTGTATTCAGTAGCAGTTATTGTTGCTATGTGTGCGTGGCTGAGGTATATCATTTGTTGTATTCAGTAGCAGCTATTTTTGCTATGTGTGCGTGGCTGAGGTATATCATTTGTTGTATTCAGTAGCAGTTATTGTTGCTATGTGTGCGTGGCTGAGGTATATCATTTGTTGTATTCAGTAGCAGTTATTGTTGCTATGTGTGCGTGGCTGAGGTATATCATTTGTTGTATTCAGTAGCAGTTATTGTTGCTATGTGTGCGTGGCTGAGGTATATCATTTGTTGTATTCAGTAGCAGTTATTGTTGCTATGTGTGCGTGGCTGAGGTATATCATTTGTTGTATTCAGTAGCAGTTATTGTTGCTATGTGTGCGTGGCTGAGGTATATCATTTGTTGTATTCAGTAGCAGTTATTGTTGCTATGTGTGCGTGGCTGAGGTATATCATTTGTTGTATTCAGTAGCAGCTATTGTTGCTATGTGTGCGTGGCTGAGGTATATCATTTGTTGTATTCAGTAGCAGTTATTGTTGCTATGTGTGCGTGGCTGAGGTATATCATTTGTTGTATTCAGTAGCAGTTATTGTTGCTATGTGTGCGTGGCTGAGGTATATCATTTGTTGTATTCAGTAGCAGTTATTGTTGCTATGTGTGCGTGGCTGAGGTATATCATTTGTTGTATTCAGTAGCAGTTATTGTTGCTATGTGTGCGTGGCTGAGGTATATCATTTGTTGTATTCAGTAGCAGTTATTGTTGCTATGTGTGCGTGGCTGAGGTATATCATTTGTTGTATTCAGTAGCAGTTATTGTTGCTATGTGTGCGTGGCTGAGGTATATCATTTGTTGTATTCAGTAGCAGCTATTGTTGCTATGTGTGCGTGGCTGAGGTATATCATTTGTTGTATTCAGTAGCAGCTATTGTTGCTATGTGTGCGTGGCTGAGGTATATCATTTGTTGTATTCAGTAGCAGTTATTGTTGCTATGTGTGCGTGGCTGAGGTATATCATTTGTTGTATTCAGTAGCAGTTATTGTTGCTATGTGTGCGTGGCTGAGGTATATCATTTGTTGTATTCAGTAGCAGCTATTGTTGCTATGTGTGCGTGGCTGAGGTATATCATTTGTTGTATTCAGTAGCAGCTATTGTTGCTATGTGTGTGTGGCTGAGGTATATCATTTGTTGTATTCAGTAGCAGTTATTGTTGCTATGTGTGCGTGGCTGAGGT
Source organism: Procambarus clarkii (assembly GCF_040958095.1). Classification (NCBI taxonomy): domain Eukaryota; kingdom Metazoa; phylum Arthropoda; class Malacostraca; order Decapoda; family Cambaridae; genus Procambarus; species Procambarus clarkii. Next base: position 20,345,856 of record NC_091195.1, read on the forward strand.
ATATCATTTGTTGTATTCAGTAGCAGTTATTGTTGCTATGTGTGCGTGGCTGAGGTATATCATTTGTTGTATTCAGTAGCAGCTATTGTTGCTATGTGTGCGTGGCTGAGGTATATCATTTGTTGTATTCAGTAGCAGCTATTGTTGCTATGTGTGCGTGGCTGAGGTATATCATTTGTTGTATTCAGTAGCAGCTATTGTTGCTATGTGTGCGTGGCTGAGGTATATCATTTGTTGTATTCAGTAGCAGCTATTGTTGCTATGTGTGCGTGGCTGAGGTATATCATTTGTTGTATTCAGTAGCAGCTATTGTTGCTATGTGTGCGTGGCTGAGGTATATCATTTGTTGTATTCAGTAGCAGCTATTGTTGCTATGTGTGTGTGGCTGAGGTATATCATTTGTTGTATTCAGTAGCAGCTATTGTTGCTATGTGTGCGTGGCTGAGGTATATCATTTGTTGTATTCAGTAGCAGCTATTGTTGCTATGTGTGCATGGCTGAGGTATATCATTTGTTGTATTCAGTAGCAGCTATTGTTGCTATGTGTGCGTGGCTGAGGTATATCATTTGTTGTATTCAGTAGCAGTTATTGTTGCTATGTGTGCGTGGCTGAGGTATATCATTTGTTGTATTCAGTAGCAGTTATTGTTGCTATGTGTGCGTGGCTGAGGTATATCATTTGTTGTATTCAGTAGCAGCTATTGTTGCTATGTGTGCGTGGCTGAGGTATATCATTTGTTGTATTCAGTAGCAGTTATTGTTGCTATGTGTGCGTGGCTGAGGTATATCATTTGTTGTATTCAGTAGCAGTTATTGTTGCTATGTGTGCGTGGCTGAGGTATATCATTTGTTGTATTCAGTAGCAGCTATTGTTGCTATGTGTGCGTGGCTGAGGTATATCATTTGTTGTATTCAGTAGCAGCTATTGTTGCTATGTGTGTGTGGCTGAGGTATATCATTTGTTGTATTCAGTAGCAGCTATTGTTGCTATGTGTGCGTGGCTGAGGTATATCATTTGTTGTATTCAGTAGCAGCTATTGTTGCTATGTGTGCGTGGCTGAGGTATATCATTTGTTGTATTCAGTAGCAGCTATTGTTGCTATGTGTGCGTGACTGAGGTATATCATTTGTTGTATTCAGTAGCAGCTATTGTTGCTATGTGTGCGTGGCTGAGGTATATCATTTGTTGTATTCAGTAGCAGCTATTGTTGCTATGTGTGCGTGACTGAGGTATATCATTTGTTGTATTCAGTAGCAGTTATTGTTGCTATGTGTGCGTGGCTGAGGTATATCATTTGTTGTATTCAGTAGCAGTTATTGTTGCTATGTGTGCGTGGCTGAGGTATATCATTTGTTGTATTCAGTAGCAGCTATTGTTGCTATGTGTGCGTGGCTGAGGTATATCATTTGTTGTATTCAGTAGCAGTTATTGTTGCTATGTGTGCGTGGCTGAGGTATATCATTTGTTGTATTCAGTAGCAGCTATTGTTGCTATGTGTGCGTGGCTGTGACCAAGGCTACGTCGGGGATGTTGATGTTTGTTGATATGATTTCATTTGTCTCTTGTTCCAAGGCTCATTTGTCTCGGGTCGCCTGCAGTGTCCATGATGATAAGAAGTTTGCGGCTCTGGCTGCTATATTTTCTAATGTTTTGGGCAGATATCTGGGCTCAGGGATGTTGGAGGTTTAGCAAGGGTCCTGGCAGCTTGCCACCTGGTCAGTGTCCATGGTCCCTGTCGGGCGTAGGGTAGGGTTTCCCTACCCTACGCTTGACCTCCCTACCCTACGTTCCTTTTAGCAGTAAAATAGGTACCTGGGTGTTAGTCAGCTGTCACGGGCTGCTTCCTGGGGGTGGAGGCCTGGTCAAGGACCGGGCCTCTGGGACACTAAAAAGCCCCGAAATCATCTCAAGATAACCTCAAGAAGATAACCTCTCACTAGACAACAGTTAGGGAACATGAGAGTTTGCCTGGATCTTGGGGGTGGGGGTTGGTGTGGCTGGTAATTAGTGAGAGTCCTCATCTGACAATCAATAATGGCATGAAATGAGGTCATGGAAGGGCTTTGATTTTTTAAATTCAGTTCTTAAATTCATTTGAGGGCTGGATTAATCTTCATTTCTCTATTGGTTCTTTCAATACATTATGAAATACTCCCTCAATACTTGAAATCTCTTGTGGTGTCATGCTTTGTGGTGTTCTTGAAATTCTTCACAATGTAATGTCCATGGACACTGGAATCGTACTTGAAGAAGCCGACTGTTCACTAGGAAACCATTCTGCCAATGTCTCGAGAAACAAAACATGAGCTTACACGGAAGAAATAAACAAATCATTATTTGTTATGCATCCTTGATAATATCTCAAACTGTTTAATCTTGTTTAGTTACTCCTTTAATTTTTTGTTATATGGTATTCTTAAGATTTTCTTAATTTCTATACACAATTTACACATTTGTCAAGCACTGTGGTAGCCCATTTCAGACAATACAATACTGTAGCTTCATTTTTCGAATTCCATTGGAATTAATTTATTTTGGCAAAAGTGGTTTGGATGCAATCCACTTTTGACGCATATCCGTTAAGAATCTCTCGTGATTTTGTTTCTTTTTGTTTTGATTTCAATTAGTTTTTCAATGTTTCCAGCACACACTTGAGCTGGGCTCGTGTTCCCATAAACAGCTACTTATTGACCTGTCATATTTACGTAATGCTACAGGAATCATTAAGTAAAAAGTTGTTATAAAATAAGAACACCAGTTTACTTTGTGATAAGGACAAATAATAATACAAAAATGCAGACACAATAATAATCACTGTACTAAGGCTTATGACCACTGACACACACACAAATATACGAGGAATAATTTAGGGAATAATCACGTAAAATACCAGACTCAACAGCAACACTTAAGCAGAAACGAACATCAATCTACTTGACTTAGGGAGCCGGTCGGCCGAGCGGACAGCACACTAGACTTGTGATCCTGTGGTCCCGGGTTTGATCCCGGGCGCCGGCGAGAAACAATGGGCAGAGTTTCTAACACCCTATGCCCCCTGTTACCTAGCAGTAAAATAGGTACCTGGGTGTTAGTCAGCTGTCACGGGCTGCTTCCTGGGGGTGGAGGCCTGGTCGAGGACCGGGCCGCGGGGACACTAAGCCCCGAAATCATCTCAAGATAACCTCAAGAAGACTTACACATCTGACAGCCAGTTCCGCCACCTCCCAACTGACTCGCAGAGCTCTCACTTCCTCACACGTGAACGTGACTCACTCACAATAGCCAGACATGTCTGACAACCACTCTTAACAGACACCTGCATTCAGAGATAATCACTCCCTTATAAACATAAGTATGTAATATTTGATACATTCTGGATTAACAACTCAAAGAAATGGGTGTTACCTTGAGATAATTTCGGAGCTTAGCGTTCCCGCGGCCGGGTCGTCGACTGGGCCGCCACAATAGGTCTTTCTGTGTCACAAAAGGAATATAATAAATAATAAAATGCAATGCAAAAACTGGGAACAGTGGCGCCCACCAGCACATGTGACAAATTCCCGTGTCTAATACAGGTCCACTGGTATAGCCCGCACCACTGACTACTCACATACAATATAATACAGCAGGGTAAATACAATAGCATAAATGAACATACATCATCAAGATGAAATAGTATAACATAATTCTTATGTAAAGATAAACATATGTTAATTTTTCAATATTATCAAACTGAGGTGGGGTGAATATATATATACTTCTGCATACATTAACATTAGTGAGAATAGGGTAAATACCTGGTTCGTAACATTCTCCTAACAGGATTCCATTCACTGTCTCCAGAACGCTTTTTAATGTTGTCTTGAAGTATATAATATCTTAAGTTAGAGCAAATATGTATTGTAGTTCATAAAATTTAACAATGTAGCTCCATTGCAACTATTGTTGGTTTTCATTCCCCAGCGATATCTTGAGATAACATCATTATACAGTATCGACTTTAAATTGACACATATTTGTGAGTCGTAAAACTAAGGTTCTTTTCCACTCATTTGATGCATCACGTTATTGTGATTTCTGTGTGTAATGATGTAAGGGCGAAGAGGGAGAACTGCCTATTGACATAGCTCGAGTGCATGGGGGAGTTGTGTAAAACCCTGGTTTGTGTCTCGGAGAGGCTGCAGGATCCAGTAAGTTCAGTAGAACTTCGGTTTCAACTCTTTTTGACCATGTCGTAGTTCAGTCAATAAAGGCAGCATCTTGGATGATCTCGGACATAGGTTTGAATCCTTGTCACGGCCCTTGTGGATTTATTCATAAGGTTCCTTTTGTTTTTTGAGCGTGTAGCCCAAAGGCAACTTTGTCTTCTTTATTCAGTACTGTACTGTGCAGGGTATCAGTACAACTCATCTTATTTACTTGAGGTTTGAAACACATCTGGCCATGTGTGTGTGTGTGTTATTGGACAGTGTTTAGAGTTTATACGTCTTCGTTTTGTTCAATTAAGATATATCAACTGAACCCTGTAAGGACGAGGCCATATAAGTTTATGACCATTGAGGAGGAACACTAAAAGGTGCACCACAACTGCAACAACTCTCCACCACCACTCTACCACCACCACCCCTCTCCACCACCACCACCACCACACCTCTCCACCACCACCACCACCCCTCTCCACCACCACCACCACCCCTCTCCACCACCACCACCACCACCACCACCACCACCCACACCACCCACACCTCTCCACCACCACCCACACCACCCACACCTCTCCACCACCACCACACCTCACCACCACCGCCACCACACCTCTCCACCACCACCACACCTCTCCACCACCACCACACCTCACCACCACCACCACACCTCTCCACCACCACCACACCTCTCCACCACCACCACACCTCTCCACCACCACCACACCTCACCACCACCACCACACCTCACCACCACCACCACACCTCACCACCACCACCACACCTCACCACCACCACCACACCTCACCACCACCACCACACCTCACCACCACCACACCTCTCCACCACCATCACCACCACCACACCTCTCCACCACCACCACACCTCACCACCACACCTCACCACCACCACCACCACCACCACACCTCTCCACCACCACCACCACCACACCTCACCACCACCACCACACCTCTCCACCACACCTCTCCACCACCACCACACCTCTCCACCACCACCACACCTCTCCACCACCACCACCACACCTCTCCACCACCACCACACCTCTCCACCACCACCACCACACCTCTCCACCACCACCACACCTCTCCACCACCACCACACCTCTCCACCACCACCACACCTCTCCACCACCACCACACCTCTCCACCACCACCACCACACCTCTCCACCACCACCACACCTCTCCACCACCACCACCACACCTCTCCACCACCACCACACCTCTCCACCACCACCACCACACCTCTCCACCACCACCACCACACCTCTCCACCACCACCACACCTCTCCACCACCACCACCACACCTCTCCACCACCACCACCACCACACCTCTCCACCACCACCACACCTCTCCACCACCACCACACCTCTCCACCACCACCACCACACCTCTCCACCACCACCACCACCCCACCTCTCCACCACCACCACACCTCTCCACCACCACCACCACCACACCTCTCCACCACCACCACCACACCTCTCCACCACCACCACACCTCTCCACCACCACCACACCTCTCCACCACCACCACCACACCTCTCCACCACCACCACACCTCTCCACCACCACACCTCTCCACCACCACCACACCTCTCCACCACCACCACACCTCTCCACCACCACCACACCTCTCCACCACCACCACCACCACACCTCTCCACCACCACCACCACACCTCTCCACCACCACCACCACACCTCTCCACCACCACCACCACACCTCTCCACCACCACCACACCTCTCCACCACCACCACCACCACACCTCTCCACCACCACCACACCTCTCCACCACCACCACCACACCTCTCCACCACCACCACCACACCTCTCCACCACCACCACCACACCTCTCCACCACCACCACCACACCTCTCCACCACCACCACCACACCTCTCCACCACCACCACCACACCTCTCCACCACCACCACACCTCTCCACCACCACCACCACACCTCTCCACCACCACCACCACCACACCTCTCCACCACCACCACCACACCTCTCCACCACCACCACACCTCTCCACCACCACCACACCTCTCCACCACCACCACCACACCTCTCCACCACCACCACCACACCTCTCCACCACCACCACCACACCTCTCCACCACCACCACCACACCTCTCCACCACCACCACCACACCTCTCCACCACCACCACCACACCTCTCCACCACCACCACACCTCTCCACCACCACCACACCTCTCCACCACCACCACACCTCTCCACCACCACCACCACACCTCTCCACCACCACCACCACCACACCTCTCCACCACCACCACACCTCTCCACCACCACCACACCTCTCCACCACCACCACCACACCTCTCCACCACCACCACCACCACACCCCACCACACCTCTCCACCACCACCACCACCACACCTCTCCACCACCACCACACCTCTCCACCACCACCACACCTCTCCACCACCACCACCACACCTCTCCACCACCACCACCACCACACCTCTCCACCACCACCACCACACCTCTCCACCACCACCACCACACCTCTCCACCACCACCACCACCACACCTCTCCACCACCACCACACCTCTCATCCACCACACCATTACCACTTCACCATTACACTACCATCACTACACCAACTGCCATTAAAATCTTGTAAAGAGTACTCACATGACAACATCCATCTAACCACAAATGTTACAGCATTAATGCAAACACTCAAATGTCAAGGTTGTCACATACGGGCTACCTTACCTTGAGGTTACCTTGCGGCGGTGATTTGACACATCTGCCACCTACAGCATCACCTCCTCCTTCACAATCTCCCTCACATTCATCATTCCCCCTCTGCCCAATATTTTAATACATGTATAGAGGGAGGAATGAGCTTTTTTTATGAATGTAATATTTTGTAGTACGAGAGATGCCTGGCATAGGACCTGATATTTCTCACTTGATTAGCTCAGTGGTAATATATCTGGCTGTTAAGCATCCTCTGAAAAATCATCTCATTCGTGCATCCCCGTGCTGCAGTCTACTGTCATTCGCATCCCTACCATAATCTCTTCATTCATACGTGCTTTTGCTACAGTATGGTCATTCATAAGTGCCTTTGCTACAAATATGCCCATTCATACATGTCTTTGCCACAAATATGCCCATTCATATGTGCCTTTGCTACAAATATGCCCATTCATACATGTCTTTGCCACAAATATGCCCATTCATATGTGCCTTTGCTACAAATATGCCCATTCATATGTGCCTTTGCTACAAATATGCCCATTCATATGTGCCTTTGCTACAAATATGCCCATTCATATGTGCCTTTGCTACAAATATGCCCATTCATATGTGCCTTTGCTACAGTATGCCCATTCATACGTGCCTTTGCTACAAATATGCCCATTTATACATGCCTTTGCCACAAATATGCCATTCATACATGCCTTTGCCACAGTCTGCCCATTCATACATAACTTATGCCACTTCACCGAAGCATAAATATCCTTGCCGCATTATACACATTTATACATGCCCTTTGTGCATACTGTATGCAGTATCACTTTTAATGGTTCGCCCTCTTCCCACCCAACATATTATATAATGCTTTGTTAAGGGGATGTAAAAGACCCATTCATGGGGGTTCTGATTCCGAGAGGAATCCTGTATGTAATTCCTACATTGCACCAGATGTCTGACTGTCGTGTTCGAATGCTTGCAAGTATCGTGACACTAAAAGGGCTGATGTAAATAGCTTGCTCATGTTAGTACTGATATTGATGACAACACTATCAACATTTAATCTGTGTACATATTGATCTCGGTGTATCCGACTATTATACAAGTGTCATTCTGCTATATAGTTAATGTAATATACAGTACACTGCAATTGATTCTAACTCCTTCGAACAGTAACAAGCTTTTTCACTAATTAACAAACCTGCATTTTTGGATTGGATACCAGGATGATTAGCATACTGAGTAATGAGATGATAAATCAACCTTAAGTAACGATTAACAGTTTAGCATATAGGAGCTCCCTCTTCATTTGACATTGTGTGATGGCTCATTTTGTTTTTCAGGTTAAAGCGGGTGCAGAAAACATGATACAGATGTACAGTGTGGGACCAATGCGGGACAAGAAGCTTCTTGCAGAAGCACAACAAATGTTAGCGGACTCTAAAGCAAAAATTGAATACATAAAAATGAGAAGAATTAAAGCTAAACAAACGCAAACAGAGAATGGTTTAGACGCCGAAGGTAAACCCAAAGGTAAGGAAGTTATTGTTTGTGGTATGCATCAAAGTTCGTGAAAGAAAATTTATTAACAGAAAGTTAAGGTAAGGAAGATTATGTACAATAGTTTTATTTAGACGAGAGAATATCTTCACGTACAGTAGTTAGAAATTGTTTAATGTGCAAGCTTTAAATTCTTAGAAAAGTGCCCCCTAGATATAGTTCTTTATTAGAGTTCTTTAAGTCCTTTCCACATAATTTGTAGGTTGTGTGTGGTCTATTTTCTACTATTCTACATTCCATAACATAAACTTTATTTGCATTGAATTCCATTTGCCACATGGTGCTCCAAGCACTTGTTTTACTTAGGTCAATTTGAAGGGCATGACAATCGTCTAGATTTCCTACCCTACCTAGTAGCTACATGTTAGAATTATAAGTTAGTTAGAATTATAAACATGTTCATATAATTCTGTATTCCTTTTGGTTGCTCATTTATGTAAGCGACGAATATATTTGGCTCAAGAACTGAACCCTTGCGGTACTCCGCTAGTAACACACCTCCAGTCAGATACATTACTTCTAGTTACCCTCTTGTACCTTTCTGTCAGAAAATGTCTCATTCATGTTAGAAGTCTTCCTGTCATCCCTCCAGCAAGTTCAAGTTTCCAAAACAACCTCCAGTGGGAGATTTTGTCAAAAGCCACAAACACACTAAATTTTGAAACGCTCAATTTTTGGATTTACTGAGTTTTACGCTCTGCATCGCTCCATGACATTTTTATCACCACAGATGCAGGTTGTTCAATTCTATTTCTCTAACCTTGATTGAAATTGAATTGAAATTGAAATAAGTTTATTGAGGTAAAATACACACAAAGGGATGAGGTAGCTCAAGCTATTCTCACCCCGTTCAGTACAACGTGTTAATACATACATAGACACACATCACAAACAATAAACATATTACCTTAAACATATTATCTAACCTTGATTGGTTGTACTGTACTGTACCATGCCAGCATCATACAGCTTGTACTGTACGCTTCCCCTTAGCTATGTCTCTTACATTATTATTATTATTGATCAGGACCTGCATCTTAACAGACAATTTCCATCTCAAACTTTACTTTCGACTTCTTTTGCACAAATTGCATTTTAGTCAACTACAGACCCCAAGGTATTTAAACCAATCAACCAGTTTAAGATTGATCTATTTGCCTCTGTTTCATATAGCTTCTATCTTTACCAGTTTTCCGATACTTTTCCTGACATTCACAGTAAAGTATATACAGTATATTCTTATACATAGAAAGCAGGAATAACAGAAAATGCAGAAGACATTTTGGTCTACATGAGGCAGCTTCTGTTTATATTCAATCATCCCATTTGTGTACTTTAGGACTCCTTGTTCTATCTCACGTTCATGGTCTTGAGACACCTGTACTTCTTAATGCCACTAATTGTTTTCCTTAGCAAGTAAGAACCAATTGCTTCACTCCTGTAATAGGCAAATGAATAGTATATATAATGGCTTGCCAGAAGGCTAAAGAACATAAAATTATAAGGATAGAGGACCCTGCAGAAGGCCTATTGGCCCATATGAGACAGCTCCTATTTATATCCACCTAAACTCATTCATATGTATGTCTAACCTATGCTTGAAAAATACAGTCATCCGACGTCTGTTATAAGAACATAAGAATGAAGGTAACTGCAGAAAGCCTATTGGCCCATCTCATTCATATATATGTCTAACCTACTCTTGAAACATTCAATGGATCCTACTTCTATTATGTTACACAGTAATTATTTCCATATATAAACAACCTTGTTACCGAACCAGTATTTAATTTACCCAGGGCTTTCCAGAATCTAAACTTATCCAATTTATACACATTTCTTCATGTTTTGTCTTGTGATGATACTTTTAATACCCCTATTAATATCCCCTTTGTTATGACCATTCATCCACTTGTAAACCTCTATCATGTCACCCCAAATTCTTCGCCTTTCTAGAGAATGAAAGATTTCTAGAGCTTTGTCAATCTTTCTTCATATGACAAGTTTCTAATTTGCGGGATTAACTTCGTCATCCTACGCTGGACAGCGTTCTAGTGAACTTATATCCATTCTTTTGTACGACGACCAAAACTGAACTGTATAATCTAAATAAGGCCTAACCAGAGCAACACCAGATGTCTTATTACTGACGCTTCGATAAATAATTCCCAGTGTCCTATTTGCCTTATTACAAACATAATGCATGGATTTTTGGTTTTAAATTCTTACTAATAATAACTCTCAGATTCCTTTCGCAATTTGACTTCGCAATCTCAACACCATCTAGCTCGTATCACGTAACTCTTATCATTATCATCATTATCTAGCCCCAAAACCTTACATTTGTTAGCATTAAACTGCATCTGCCAATCTTTTGACAATTTCAAAACCCTATTTAGATCTTCTTGAAATGATAGTGAGTCTTTATCCGTATTTATTTCCCTCTCAATTTTTGTATCATTGGCAAATTTGCATATATTGCTGCTCAAACTTGAATGTAAATCATTTATATATATTATGAATAACAAAGGTCCCAGGAGGCACTCCACTTACAACATTTGTCCATGGTATAGCCATGCCCTAATGCAACTAAATATAGTACCCCCCAATACCATGAGCCTCTGTGGTTTGTTGAATAAATCAACATGTTGATTTGTTCATGTTGTGATCATTTATTAATGTATTTGTTCAAAATGAAGATGAATGATATTTGCAATTATCAATTCGAGTAACTTTCCCACAATAGACGTTAAGCTAATTGGCCGATAGATTGGCAACCTGAATGCCTCTAATGATTTATTAAATATGGTAGACAGCGGCTCGCAAAGCTCCTCTTTGCATTCTTTAAGCACCCTGGCAAACACTTCATTCAGCCCTGGGGATTTGTTTGGCTTGAGTTTTGCTATTTGTATAACAACATCCTCTCTGTTTTTTTCTGGCTAAACTGGTCAACCTGTCCTCGTCCCCACCAACATAGACTTGTTCGGCTGAAGGCATAATGTTAAGTTCCTCTTTAGTAAATACAGAGATGAAATATTTATTAAAAATACTACTCATCTCTTCATCATCATCAGCTATCTGACCTGTCCCAGTTTTTAATGGACTTTTCCTTTCCCCTAATCTTTGTTTGATATAACTGAAAAAATCCTTTAGGATTTGACTGTGCTTGCCCTTTTATGTGAACCTCATAGTTTCTTTTTGCCCTCCTTATCTCTCTCTTTTTTAAATATGTCTTACCAGTTATCTTGAGGTTATCTTGAGATGTTTTCGGGGCTTTTTAGTGGCCCCGCGGCCCGGTCCTCGACCAGGCCTCCACCCCCAGGAAGCAGCCCGTGACAACTGACTAACACCCAGGTACCTATTTTTACTGCTAGGTAACAGGGGCATAGGGTGAAAGAAACTTTTGCCCATTGTTTCTTGCCGGCGCCTGGGATCAAACCCAGGACCACAGGAATACAATTCCAGCGTGCTGTCCGCTCGGCCGACCGGCTTCGTTCAGTTGGATGAATTCTTGTTCTAAACTGACTTCCCATTTTAACACTTTCAGCGTATGAGGACTCCTCCCGGCGTCCTGTTTCGCCTACCCGCTCCCGCATGGTGGACATAAATTTATGTCCTCTTTTAAAATATTTGTATAAAATTCAATTTTTATCCGATTTACTTTGGGTTTGTTTCAAACTGTGCGCCATGAGGCTCTCTTTCTCTCCACTAGGCTGCATGGTACAATAAGTTCATGAAAGGTTCACAAACATAACAAAAGTAAAAACATTTCGTGTGTGTTTGACGCTCACTGATATGTTCCAGCGTTGTTTTATATTTGGCGCTATTCTATCCTACGCTTTGTTGATCTTTTTTACCTACGGGCTCATAGAACATTCTATTGCGAACACATTGACACAAAAATGAATGACGTACATAGAATAATAATGTCATAAGAGTGAAATAAGTATAAACTTTCAAAGCGCCGTGTGTCGTCCCGTCACCGATACCGGGTAACAATTTCACCCCTTCCCACACTCTTGCGGGCGGGCCGCAATTATTATTCTACGCTTATATTCATATCACCATGATCGGAATTTCATTGCGAGTCCATTGATACCAAAATTAACGCTGTAGGACAAGTGTGGAGGTGATAACAATCCCAAGAGTAAAAACATTTTGTTGCTGTTGGGCGCTCACGGCGAGTCATCTTCGTAGTTATTTATTTGGTGCTGGTATCCCTATACGTTTCGTGACTTTTTTTACTGATGGTCTTCTAGAGAATTTTATTGCGAACACGTTGGTACCAAAATGAAATACGTAGCTCGAGAACTAAGGTCAGGAGAGTAAAAAGAGTATACACATTTTTGTTTTTACGCTTAAGCGGCAAAAACGCCGCAAGCACATACCGCTTTTTTTTTTTACCATCCGAATGGGGCGCGAAAGTGTTAATCCTTTTGTACCAAGCTCTCTTTCTACCTATAAGGTTCTTCAGATTCTTTGTTAACCATTTTGGGTCATTATTATTTGATATATTCAATTTCTATGGTATACTAGGGTATATACGGGGAGCCGGTCGGCCGAGCGGACAGCACGCTGGACTTGTGATCCTGTGGTCCCGGGTTCGATCCCAGGCGCCGGCGAGAAACAATGGGCAGAGTTTCTTTCACCCTATGCCCCTGTTACCTAGCAGTAAAATAGGTACCTGGGTGTTAGTCTGCTGTCACAGGCTGCTAATTGGGGGTGGGGGCCTGGTCGAGGACCGGGCCGCAGGGACACTAAAAAGCCCCGAAATCATCTCAAGATAACCTCAAGAAGATACTACACTATACTATACTATGTGCTTTGCTTAGAATATTTTCAAACAAGTTATATTTTGAATCCACATCGAAATCCCTTTTTACATCACCCATCGCTAGGTTCACGTCTCGCTCCAAGACCGCCCCCCCCATGCCCAGGACTTTCCAATCTATTTCATCCAAAAAATTCCTTAGACCATTAAAATAAGCATATATTACCTAGTACAGTAATTTGTTCTCTTAGAAGTGAATTTGCATTTCTAATCAAATTTACTCTAAACTTATTTTTTCTCTTCGTAATAGCTGAACACAAATGGGGAAATCTTGCAACAAATGTCTCATATGCAAGTCCTTAAGCTTTTTAACACTTGTAGACATTATTTATATTTGGAGTTTCAGAAATTTATAATGCATTATATTTATAAAATATACACAGGAACGTGTTACAGTGGTTATTAAATATGTACAGAAATTGTATATTATATAGCGCCACAAATTATGTACAGTATTTCTAGAAAATGTATAACAAATCTATGAAGCTGTTACGATCCTTTCCGCTGAGCTGAAGCAAGAATAGTGTTGAAGTGAAGGCAGATGGCTCGGGTATACAGTATTGGTAATGTTATATATATTTCTGTATTTGCAGGTGAGGCAGCCAACAAGTACAACTTAGAAACTCCTGTGGATGTTAGAATTGAAGAACTAATTCACCGGCTGCATGTAGAGTGCCGGTGTATGGAGGGGGCCAAGAATGCGGTGCGTATGCTGCAGGCGAACAAAGTTGCAGCTGACAAGAAATATCTACAGGAAGTGAGTGTTCCATATTATGATTTCCAGTCACTGAATTTTGGTTTGCTCTTGGCATCTTATACTGTAAACCCAGTCTGCTGTTTTTGTTGTCATTTTTATACGTCGCCAGAGTCAAAATTCAGTGTAGTGTTCAGTAGGTGATGAGTCACAATAACGGGGCTGAAGTATGTTGACCAGACCACACACTAGAAAGTGAAGGGACGACGACGTTTCGGATCCATCCTGGACCATTCTCAAATCGATTGTGGACTTGAGAATGGTCCAGGACGGACCGAAACATCGTCGTCCCTTAACTTTCTAGTGTGTGGTCTGGTTAACAATGTTTAGTACTGTACTGTAGTTTGTTCGGCAGAAAATAATGGAGTTGGTAATATTTTGATGATACATATTGAAAACATTGAAGGATTTTTTTTTGGAGAAGCTTAAGTCTGGCATAATTTATAATTTTGGACTCTGTAAATATGACATACTGAGATAAACCCGACTGCCTGCATAGTTCTCTCATACATTTGTGTGATAAGTGCATTTTCTTGACAGATAAATTAGCAGGTCCATCTTCTGTTAGCTAGAATGCTAATAACATGTTAATACCATGATATGCTTTCAAGTTTTTTGGTTGAAAGGGAAATTTAAGTGTTTGAATTTCAGCTACTAGCTTCAATTGAACTATTTATAGTCACTAGTTTGACAGAATCTTGAAATATAAATTACCTGTAATCAAATTCTTCTACCAATAATAAACCTGACACATGCTGATTGTAGAATTCTCTCATAGAAAGTCAAGTGTATTTGTAATTTTTTGGCTAACAAAATACAATAGTCTACCTTCTCCACTTATTTTCACCGTTTTTCATTTTCTATGTGAATTTGACTTCAGATGAAATCACTGTTCCTTTAGTTTAAGAACATGACACAACTCTGATTTTTATTTCATAAAGCTTTTTGGCCAAGGTAAAACAGAGGTTTTAGAATCAATGTTTTTATCTTATAAAAAAAGTTCTTAGGACATGCTAGATTAGGCTAGAAAGCCATGTTCCTAAACTTTCCACATCATTCTCTCATTTCTGGATAAAACATAATGTGTCATCCACCATGAAAAGGTAAGTTAGTGCCGTGTACGGGCACATTAGCAGTTGCTCTGCTACTTGTGCTACTTGTAAGTCATCTGAAATGTGTAATCCGTAATATCTTCTTCTGTGTGTGTGTTGGTTTCGTGTGAAAGGTCTGTATGTACGCACTGCTCATGGTTACTCTGTGTCGTGTAAATATTATACTTGCGTGCGAAACGTTAAAGGTCTTCATGTGCAGTAATGCTTTGTGAACATTTTAAAAATGCTGAAATTTGACAAATTTGAGATATTTAGGTGAAATATTGTGAATTAGGACAAGTTATACGTATGGAGGAAAATGTAGAGGACTGGACTACATTTGTGGCATAATTTCTTTAAATAAATCAAGCCTTCTAGTGTGTAAGTACAAGCAAGCAAATTGAACTGTGTTCCCACACAAGTGTGTGATATTTGGAGATGGTGTGAATATTAAATAAAGTTCTTTCATCACTATTTACTGTGGAAAATTTACTTCACGTGCCCTTACAATCGCCACTACTAAATAATGAACAACAATTCCTTTAATTTATTAAAAGTTTTGAAGAGGATGCACTTAAGTGTGCAAAATAAGGCTTGGACAAAACACTCAGTAGCGGGTCCTGACAAATTTTATCCAAGAATAATAATGGAAGTTAAAAGTGAAAAAGGGACAGATGAACAAATCCACAAGGGCAGTGACGAGGATTCGAACCTGCGTCTGGGAGCATCCCAGACACTGCCTTAATCGACTGAGCTACGACAGGGTAAAAGGGTCAACTCTTTTACCCTGTCGTAGCTCAGTCGATTAAGGCAGTGTCTGGGATGCTCCCGGACGCAGGTTCGAATCCTTGTCACTGCCCTTGTGGATTTGTTCATTTGATGCATCACGTTAGTGTGATCTCTGTGTGTGAAAAAGGGGACAGCTTTTACCATGCTTTACAATAAGTTACTCGGAGTCGGGAACAGTTCCACAAGTGTGGAAACTTACCAAATTCATCAACAGAAAAAAGTGATTTTCTTTTCATTATCAGTCACTCAGTTTTATGTTGGTACTGTAGATGGTAAACTTAAAGTAATGAGCTCTTTGTCCTGGGTTCGTATCTTGGCCGGGGGCGATTTACTAGGCGCAAATCCTTAACTTGTAACCTCTGGTTTAACCCAACAGTAAAATGGGTACTTGGCTGTTAAACGATTTGGCGGTTCGTATTCCGGGAACATAGGATTAAGGACCTGCCCAAAACGCTATGCATGTTAGTGGCTGCACAAGAATGTAACAGCTCTCGTATATATAAATAAATAAAAAAAAAAATAATGGAGAAATGCCTGGAGACCACAGTGCAATATGGTATTTAGTGTCTCCGTTTAGTTAGAGATTTACCGCATGGTCCACAGTGGTTTGTGGCAGAGTGAAGATGGGCTTAGCTTTGTGGCAAGGTGAAGATGGTTTTAGCTTTGTGGCAGGGGTGAAGATGGTCTTAGGTTTGTGGCAGAGTGAAGATGGGCTTAGCTTTGTGGCAGGGGTGAGGATGGTCTTAGCTTTGTGGCAGGGGTGAGGATGGTCTTAGCTTTGTGGCAGGGTGAAGATGGTCTTAGCTTTGTGGCAGGGGTGAAGATGGGCTTAGTTTTGTGGCAGGGTGAAGATGGTCTTAGCTTTGTGGCAGGGTGTAGATGGGTTAAGCTTGGACCTTTGCACTGTGGCAAGGGTGAGAAAGGGTGGGACCCTTGCCCTGTGGCAGGGTAAGGAAGGGTAGGACCCTTGCCCTGTGGCAGGGTGAGGAAGGGTGGGACCCTTGCCCTGTGGCAGGGTGAGGAAGGGTGGGACCCTTGCCCTGTGGCAGGAGTGAGAAAGGGTAGGACCCTTGCCCTGTGGCAGGGTGAGGAAGGGTAGGACCCTTGCCCTGTGGCAGGGTGAGGAAGGGTGGGACCCTTGCCCTGTGGCAGGGTGAGGAAGGGTGGGACCCTTGCCCTGTGGCAGGGTGAGGAAGGGTGGGACCCTTGCCCTGTGGCAGGGTGAGGAAGGGTGGGACCCTTGCCCTGTGGCAGGAGTGAGAAAGGGTGGGACCCTTGCCCTGTGGCAGGAGTGAGAAAGGGTGGGACCCTTGCCCTGTGGCAGGGTGAGGAAGGGTGGGACCCTTGCCCTGTGGCAGGGTGAGGAAGGGTGGGACCCTTGCCCTGTGGCAGGGTGAGGAAGGGTGGGACCCTTGCCCTGTGGCAGGGTGAGGAAGGGTGGGACCCTTGCCCTGTGGCAGGGTGAGGAAGGGTAGGACCCTTGCCCTGTGGCAGGGTGAGGAAGGGTGGGACCCTTGCCCTGTGGCAGGGTGAGGAAGGGTAGGACCCTTGCCCTGTGGCAGGGTGAGGAAGGGTAGGACCCTTGCCCTGTGGCAGGGTGAGGAAGGGTAGGACCTTTGCCCTGTGGCAGGGTGAGGAAGGGTGGGACCCTTGCCCTGTGGCAGGGTGAGGAAGGGTAGGACCCTTGCCCTATGGCAGGGTGAGGAAGGGTAGCACCCTTGCCCTATGGCAGGGTGAGGAAGGGTAGCACCCTTGCCCTGTGGCAGGGGTGAGGAAGGGTAGCACCCTTGCCCTGTGGCAGGGGTGAGAAAGGGTAGCACCCTTGCCCTGTGGCAGGGGTGAGAAAGGGTAGCACCCTTGCCCTGTGGCAGGGTGAGAAAGGTAGCTGTGTGACAAGGCAAGATAAAAAAAAAATCAAATGTACATTTTGAATATAGGAAAAAATGAGTCATCAGTAAATAGGAGAATTGTATAAGCTTTAGTGACGTAATAACTCCGAGACTGCCAGAAACCCCTTTATATTATTATTATTATTATTATTATTATTATTATTATTATTATTATTATTATTACTACTACTACTACTACTACTACTACTGTATATACTCATTAAAAGTACTGTATCTTTGTTTACTTTTTACACAAGTGGGAATGAACTCTGTGATGCAGGGTATTTTTAGTTAGCGCCACCTTTATCGTTTACAGAATTTTTGTAAATGATAAAGGAGGGACATAGAGTGAAAATTATTTGTCCTGGGAGTGCGATAAGTAAGGCTGTGGTTATCTTGAGTCACGGCAACAAGTGGCAGCAGTGAGAATGCAGTGAGTGTCTTGTCTGTTGTCGTCTGGTAGCTTGGTCATATCCTCCAGCGACATGAGTAATCTCCTGTGTTGTAGTACGCTCCGTATTAACCACGCACATTTTGCTTATTTTGTATTTACATTTGTTTTGGCATCTTTTTTTTTGTTTTTTAAATGAATATCGCTGTTTGTTTTAATGATTATGATGCGGTGTGTTAGCGAAGGTGTTATGTCTACGACATTAAATCATACAGTTATTCTTTGGTGGTGATCCTGCTGTTTGTAATGTTGTCATAGCTTCGTACTGTAATGACCATTATAGACATAGGCTTGTGGCTAAAGCACGCAGAGATGGGATGATCTACTATAAAACTAATAAAGCTTAAGCTTCAGGTGTCCCTAATCCCAGACAGGCCCCCAGAAGCTACTTTAGTCCACATTGCTTAAAAAAGTTTGGGTTTACCTTTCAGATTTTTATGAAATGTAGTGGTTAAATTTGTATAAAAATTTGTGGTGGAAGGATCTATGACTGTCGAAGATAACATGGGTTATCTGGGACGTGGTTGCAGGTTGTGAAAGAGCCTTCCATAAATTGTTGGTCCGCCACTGCGCAAGAGGCTAAAGCACTCCCTGTGTCGAGTTCTTCCTTTGTCCCCATTGACCTGGTCATCCTTTGTGTTGCCTGGCAAGTAACAAAGGTCAGAGTTGGATCATTTTTGGGAGAAACACGTGCTTGTACTGGCAGAAAGGAAGCCCCTCAGTGTGGAGGGTGCCAAGCGTGTCACTTGTTTTGACATTTTGTCGTGACCTTTAGTTGAAAATGTCAAGTGCAGTCACCTAAATGTGTGTACGCAACTGGATCCTGCCTTTCATTTGCAGTGGCGCATGACCGTGTTCTTTATCTTGTCTACTCATTCCACTTGATTACTACTCATTCCACTTGATTACTACTCATTCCACTTGATTACTACTCATTCCACTTGATTACTACTCATTCCACTTGATTACTACTCATTCCACTGCTATTCCATGGCAGAAGTGCATTCATACATCCTTATTACCCACCTTAGTTTTTAGTTTCCACCTGTGTCCTCTCGCCTTACCATTGTTTATGCTAAACATTTTGTTTTATCCACTTTGTCTGTTTCTGTAGGAATTTTACATGTTGTGATCATGTTTCCTCATTTTCTCTCTCTTCTATCATTATTATTAGCATTACTACTATTTATTACTACTTTTACCACTATTATTAATCTTTCCTCCTCTTTCCTCATACACTTACTCCCCCCCCCCACTCCCTTCTCTGCCTCTGGTCTGCCTTCTCTCTGCTTCTTCACCTTCTCCCTGCTCTTGGGCGAGATTCACGAAGCAGTTACGCAAGCACTTACGAACCTGGGGCCAGATTCACGAAGCAGTTATGCAAGCACTTACGAACCTGTCCATCTTTTCTCAATCTTTGGCGGCTTTGTTTACAATTATTAAACAGTTAATGAGCTCGGAAGCACCAGGAGGCTGTTTATAACAATAACAACAGTTGATTGGCAAGTTTTCATGCTTATAAACTGTTTAATAAATGTAACTTATGATGCAAAGCCGTCAAAGAGATGTACACGTTCGTAAGTGCTTGCGTAACTGCTTCATGAATCAGGCCCCAGGTTCGTAAGTGCTCGCGTAACTGCTTTGTGAATCTGGACCCAGGTTTGTAAGTGCTTGCGTAACTGCTTAGTGAATCTGGACCCTTGTTCCCTCCCTCCCTGCCTGCCTGCCTGCCTACTACTCCATCTTTTCCTTGTTAATGTCAACAATAAAGTAGCTGGTGGAAGAGGAGAGCATACAAGGTGTACACTATATAACATCTCCACTGTAGAGTGCAGCATACAACACATATATATCGATGCCTCGGGGCGGCTCAAGAGCCTCCCATCAACTTTGTGAGGACTTACAAGCACAATTTGTTTGAGAAATGGATAATCAGTCGAGCAGTGGAGCTGGTGATGGACTGCCAAGTGCCAACATAAACAGTCTGAGGGATCACATTGTGAAGCACCAGGCATGATGGGACTGGTGGGTAGGTTGCCAGCATCTGCTGGAGTGTGACTTGGGCCAGCAATATACAGTGTCATGGGAGCTGGTCGGCCGAGCGGACAGCACGCTGAACTTGTGATCCTGTGGTCCCGGGTTCGATCCCGGGCGCCAGCGAGAAACGATGGGTAGAGTTTCTTTCACCCTATGCCCCTGTTACCTAGCAGTAAATAGGTACCTGGGAGTTAGTTAGCTGTCACGGGCTGCTTCCTGGGAATGGAGGCCTGGTCAAGGACCGGGCCGTGAGGACACTAAAAAAAAACAAAGCCCCGAAATCAACTCAAGATAACCTCAAGATAAGTCATAGTCCAAAACCCTTATTCGTTAATGGTTGTAAATGGCGTATGCTCATCTTTTAGACCATTAGTAGATTGGCGTGAGGCTTTTAGAGGTGGTGTCGGGTAATATACAAGTTAGTAGTCCTAGAGTTAAAGATTCCTACTCTCTAACTTAGAGGTTAGAGAGTCCTACTCCTCAAGCCTGGCCTCAGGCTGGGGAGTAGGACTCTCGAAACTTTCTTCTGGTAGATGTCTTCGTATATTTGTACCTGCAGGATCCAGCGTATGAAGTTAGCTTCTGCCTCCCTCTCTCTTATCTTGAGATGATTTCGGGGCTTTTAGTGTCCCCGCGACCCGGTCCTCGACCAGGCCTCCACCCCCAGGAAGCAGCCCGTGACAGCTGACTAACACCCAGGTACCTATTTTACTGCTAGGTAACAGGGGCATAGGGTGAAACAAACTCTGCCCATTGTTTCTCGCCAGCGCCTGGGATCGAACCCAGGACCACAGGATCACAAGTCCCGCGTGCTGTCCGCTCGGCCGACCGGCTCTCTAGTTCCTTCCATTTTCCTGCTACCCTTACGTTAAGCTAATATTTGTTTGTACATCTTCGACTGGCCTTATGTTATGGTTTGGTCTTTATAAGTCCAGGTAAAAACATAGGGTAAGTGAGAATGAAAGAGAATAGAATCATAATATGGGC
>NC_091195.1:20372201-20379701 GCF_040958095.1 Procambarus clarkii
CCTGTTACCTAGCAGTAAATAGGCACCTGGGAGTTAGTCAGCTGTCACGGGCTGCTTCCTGGGGTGTGTGTGTGTGTGGTGTGAAAAAAAAAAAAATAGTTAGTAAACAGTTGATTGACAGTTGAGAGGCGGGCCGAAAGAGCAAAGCTCAACCCCCGCAAAAACACAACTAGTAAACACAACTAGTAAACACATATGAAGTGTGTGTGTGCTCGCGCGTGTGCGTGTGTGTAGGAGGGGGGGGGGGAATTAGGCAGTTAGCAACAGTTGAGAGGCAGGCTGAAGGAGCAGAGCTCAACCCCCGCAAGCACAACTAGGTGAACACAACTAGGAACACTGCAGACAGAGAGAAGTGGGAGGGATGGATGATGGATGACGGGTGGATGGGAGGATAGGGGGTTGCAAGGCCGTCCAAGGTAGCCGAGGTGTCATTCATCACGGGGTGAGGCTGTGTGTGTGTGTGTGTGTGTGTGTGTGTGTGTGTGTGTGTGTGTGTGTGTGTGTGTGTGTGTGTGTGTGTGTGCACACCTACACCCCGTGTGTATGTGTGTGCACCTACACCCCGTGTGTATGTGTGTGTGTGTGAGGGTGAACGGTGGTGCGAGATAAGGAAGTGAGAAGCATGTAGGCAGCAGCAGGCTAAATATACAAGGGAAGGCGCACGCGCGTGTGTGTTTGTGTGTGTGTGTACACCAAGTGGCACATGTTGGGCCCAAACATGTTTCTAGGTCGGTACCCCCTTCCGGGGACTCGCCCCCGCGGGAACACCGCTCTTCTGCCGTCTTAAGACGTCTTCTGTCTTCAAGAGGACGTGTTAAGACATCTTCTGTCTTCAAGAGGACGTGTTAAGACGTCTTGTCTTCAAGAGTACGTCTTAAGATATCTTGTCTTCAAGAGGACGTGGGGGAGGGGGGTGAGAGGAGGAGGAAGTCCCCCTCGGAGGTCTCCAAACAGCGTTCTATCCCCCATGTACCAACCTTTTCAGAATCCACATACGCATGGCCTGTGGCGTCCTCGGACCGCCTGTTTCAGTTGTCTGTTGGTGCCGTGGACGCGATGCGCCTCTGTCACAGGAGTTTTGAGACGTTAGTGGTCGCTGGGGTGCAATTAGGCTCGTTCCCGGGACCTTTGTGGTGCTAATGAGTCCGTGGTTCCGGCGGAATGGGGGACAAACGTCGTGATTGGTGGATACCTTGGTTAGAAGAGCTTCCTGATTGGTCCGGTTTCGGTCCGTCCTGGACCATTCTCAAGTCGATTGTCTGGACCATTCTCACAATCGACTTTAAGTGGTCCAGGACTTACCGAAACGTCGTCGTCCCTTCACCTTCTAGTGTGTGGTCTGGTCAACACCTCACCCAAAGAGGTGAGGTGTTGACCACGGTGGTACACGTGGTAAACTTGTCTTTGACTATGTAAGGAGTGACCTTGCGAAACTCATCCCATATATATAATTAAATTTACCATTGGGCACTAAGAGCCTGGAACACGCGACCTCCTGGAGCATGGAACACAGTCGCTCTATCAACCGCACTGCTCGGCTGGGCTTAAAAGGGTGTCTCAGGGCAACTAACTGCTTCCCAAAGGAACTTGTCATCCCTGCGGGCCCCTCACTCGAGCACCCGACCCACGCCAGCCTCCTCCTCACACTCTGATACAAGAAGAACTACACATCTGGAACACCTGAGGTCTCTAAGGCCAAGCCCCTTGTATCCGACACCTTGTATCTCAAGTCACAATCGACTTGAGAATGGTCCAGGACGGACCGAAACGTCGTCGTCCCTTCACCTTCTAGTGTGTGGTCTGGTCAACCGTTCCATGGCACTTGTCGACATCCGACACTTTGGCACGATGTCCCTCAGCGTCTTTGGCACGATGTCCCTCAGCGTCTTTGGCACGATGTCCCTCAGCGTCTTTGGCACGATGTCCCTCAGCGTCTTTGGCACGATGTCCCTCAGCGTCTTTGGCACGATGTCCCTCAGCGTCTTTGGCACGATGTCCCTCAGCGTCTTTGGCACGATGTCCCTCAGCGTCTTTGGCACGATGTCCCTCAGCGTCTTTGGCACCATGTCCCTCAGCGTCTTTGGCACGATGTCCTTCACGCGTCTTTGGCACGATGTCCCTCAGCGTCTTTGCAACAGGAGTGATGCCATGTTGACACCACTGCAACACAGCGCCTCGTGGCACTGTTGCAAGAGCAACAGGAGTGATACCATCCTACTCCACCCCAGGCTCGTATCTTCTGCTATCTCTTGCTTGCTATATCTATAGCTATCTCTTGGTGGACTCTTTGATATTCTGCCTTGCTAATCCTCTATAGTGTTCCTAAGATGCGTAATTTAGGGGTTGGTTTCCGGGGGTTACGGAGGGGTGACCGGTCGGCCGAGCGGACAGCACGCTGGACTTGTGATCCTGTGGTCCTGGGTTCCATCCCAGGCGACGGCGAGAAACAATGGGCAGTGTGTCTTTCACCCTATGCCCCTGTTACCTAGCAGTAAAATAGGTACCTGGGTGTTAGTCAGCTGTCACGCGCTGCTTCCTGGGGGTGGAGGCCTGGTCGAGGACCGGGCCGCTGGGACACTAAAGCCCCGAAATCATCGCAAGATAACCCGCTTGGGGGGGGGGGGATGTTTGACAAGTGTACTGGGGCCAGATTCACAAACCAGTTATGCAAGCACTTACGAACCTGGGGCCAGATTCACGAAGCAGTTACGCGAGCACTTAGGAACCTGGGGCCAGATTCACGAAGCAGTTACGCGAGCACTTAGGAACCTGGGGCCAGATTCACGAAGCAGTTACGCAAGCACTTACGAACCTGGGGCCAGATTCACGAAGCAGTTACGCAAGCACTTGCGAACCTGTCCATCTTTTCTCAATCTTTGGCGGCTTTGTTTAATAATTGTAAACAGTTAATGAGCTCGGAAGCACCAGGAGGCTGTTTATAACAATAACAACAGTTGATTGGCAAGTTTTCATGCTTGTAAACTGTTTAATAAATGTAACCAAAGCCGTCAAAGATTGAGGAAAGATGTACAGGTTCGTAAGTGCTTGCGTAACTGCTTCGTGAATCTGGCCCCAGGTTCGTAAGTGCTCGCGTAACTGCTTCGTAAATCTGGCCCCAGGTTCGTAAGTGCTCGCGTAACTGCTTCGTGAATCTGGCCCCAGGTTCGTAAGTGCTCGCGTAACTGCTTCGTGAATCTGGCCCCAGGTTCGTAAGTGCTCACGTAACTGCTTCGTGAATCTGGCCCCAGGTTCGTAAGTGCTCGCGTAACTGCTTCGTGAATCTGGTCCCAGGTTCGTGGGCTTGGCTCTTGAGTCTGGTAGGTAATCCTGTGTTGGTCCGCCCTTGTGGAAGGTTGCTTTCTGGTGCTGTCTGTCTGTCTGTCTCTGTCTGTCTCTGTCTGTCTGTCTCTGTCTGTCTGTCTCTGTCTGTCTCTGTCTGTCTGTCTCTGTCTGTCTGTCTCTGTCTGTCTGTCTCTGTCTGTCTGTCTCTGTCTGTCTCTGTCTGTCTGTGTGTCTGTGTGTCTGTCTGTCTGTCTGTCTGTCTGTCTGTCTGTCTGTCTGTCTGTCTGTCTGTCTGTCTTAAGAACAGGTACAAGTGTCCCGTGTTAAGAACAGGCGTTTAACATGTGGGCGAGGGGGGGGGGGAGGATGGTAAACCCCATCAAGGATGACTATACATTGTTAACCCTGGGGTTTACCCGAGAGTACCACAAACAGTTTACTTAACCACGAATCGTTGATTAACCAATAATCCATATAATGAATGATATTTAATAGGTCCCTGAAGGGTTTAGTGGTAAACCAGCGATGGTTTTAGGTAGACCATTCACGCTAAGCGTTCGTGTCATAGAGTTGTAAACCGGGTGATTTAAGGGGGTTCTAAGCAGGCGAGGCGTCACAATAACGGGGCTGAAGTATGTTGACCAGACCACACACTAGAAGGTGAAGGGACGACGACGTTTCGGTCCGTCCTGGACCATTCTCATGACAATCGACTTGGGAATGGTCCAGGACGGACCGAAATGTCGTCAATCGACTTGAGAATGGTCCAGGACGGACCGAAACGTCGTCAGTCGACTTGAGAATGGTCCAGGACGGACCGAAACGTCGTCAGTCGACTTGAGAATGGTCCAGGACGGACCGAAACGTCGTCGTCCCTTCACCTTCTAGTGTGTGGTCTGGTCAACAGAGGGTTCTAAGGCAAAGCAGTGTTGGCCTTCTGTGTGACGTTGGGGGTGGGGGGATGGGGTGTTAGGAGGGGGTGGAGGTGGGTAGTAAAGATGGGGGGTGTACTGGGGGGGGGTGTTAGGGTAGCCAGGTCCACAATTACTGGGAGTGTCTCAAGGATGAAGGGAGTAAGGGAACGGTGCTTGGGAGTACCACACTCTGCCTAGGTTATGATCCCTGGGGGCTAGGGTTGGCTAGGGTAGGCTAGGGCAGGCTAGGGTTGGCTAGGGTAGGCTAGGGCAGGGCAGGCCAGGCCAGGCAGGAGTATGCAAGGGTTGCCTCACGGAACTGGTCGTTGAAGAGTACGAGACTATATGTTTTTGTTGAGGTCCTCTCGGGGAATACCCGGCTTTCCCTCCCTCTTCTCTCCCTCTCCCTCCCTCCCTCCCTCCCTCCCTCCATCTCTCTCCCTCCCTCCCTGCACCTGTGTGAGGGCTGGACTAGTCTACCCCCAGCTGAGGCTGTGGTACAGGTAATATATATATTAATGGTTGTTGCTTGTAGCTCTCACGGGAGACATCTCCCGTCACGCAGGGTGCGGGCGCACCTCCACAGATCTCCAGTATCATCTCTCGATACTGGTGATGGCTCAAAAGGGCCACCACTTACGGGCTATTCATGCCCGTGCCACCTTTTGGTTGGCTTAATCTTCATCAATTGTAGTTCTCTTGATACAGCAGTGTGCTGTACTGACAAGGGAACCAGCACAAACACCTGTGGCCTTTTCTTCTTTTTATTATCAAAATATATAATATTCTCTACTAGGCCGCGCACGGAACAGCTACGGTGTGTGTGTGTGTGTTCATATGAACATAAGAACAAAGGTAACTGCAGAAGGCCTATTGGCCCATACGAGGCAGCTCCTATTCTATAACCGCCCAATCCCACTCATATACATGTCCAACCCACGCTTGAAACAATCGAGGGACCCCACCTCCACCACGTTACGCGGTAATTGGTTCCACAAATCAACAACCCTGTTACCGAACCAGTATTTACCCAAGTCTTTCCTAAATCTAAATTTATCCAACTTATATCCATTATTTCGTGTTCTGTCCTGTGTTGATACTTTTAATACCCTATTAATATCCCCTTTGTTATGTCCATTTACCCACTTGTAAACCTCTATCATGTCACCCCTAACTCTTCGCCTTTCCAGTGAATGCAACTTAAGCTTTGTTAATCTTTCTTCATATGAAAGATTTCTAATTTGGGTAATTAACTTAATTAATTAACACTACGCTGGACACGTTCAAGTGAATTTATATCCATTCTATAATATGGCGACCAAAACTGAACTGCATAATCTAAATGGGGCCTAACTAGAGCAAGATATAGCTTAAGAACCACACCAGGTGTCTTGTTACTAACGCTGCGATTAATAAATCCCAGTGTCCTATTTGACTTATTAGGAACATTTATGCATTGATTCTTTTGTTTTAAATTCTTACTAATCATAACTCCCAGATCCCTTTCGCAATCCGACTTCGCAATCTCAACACCATCTAGCTCGTATCTTGTAACTCTATCATCATTACCTAGCCTCAGAACTTTACATTTATCAGCATTAAACTGCATCTGCCAATCCTTTGACCATTTCAAAACCCTATCTAGATCAACTTGAAGTGATAGTGAGTCCTCCTCCGAATTAATTTCCCTACCGATTTTCGTATCATCGGCAAATTTGCAAATGTTGCTACTCAAACCTGAATCTAAATCATTTATATATATTATAAAAAACAGAGGTCCTAGGATATATATATATATATATATATATATATATATATATATATATATATATATATATATATATATATATATATATATATATATGTCGTACCTAGTAGCCAGAACGCACTTCTCAGCCTACTATGCAAGGCCCAATTTGCCTAATAAGCCAAGTTTTCCTGAATTAATATATTTTCTCTAATTTTTTTCTTATGAAATGATAAAGCTACCCTTTTCATTATGTATGAGGTCATTTTTTTTATTGGAGTTAAAATTAACGTAGATATATGACCGAACCTAACCAACCCTACCTAACCTAACCTATCTTTATAGGTTAGGTTAGGTTAGGTAGCCGAAAAAGTTAGGTTAGGTAGGTTAGGTAGTCGAAAAATAATTAATTCATGAAAATTTGGCTTATTAGGCAAATTGGGCCTTGCATAGTAGGCTGAGAAGTGCGTTCTGGCTACTAGGTACGACATATATATATATATATATATATATATATATATATATATATATATATATATATATATATATATATATATATATATATATATATATATGAATGAATGAATGAGATGTGGGAATATAAACTTCTATTCATGACCAAACCACATGTACACCAGAAGATTAGGGGACGACGACGTTTCGGTCCGTCCTGGACCTTTCTCAAGTCGATTGTGAGATAATCGACTTGAGAATAGTCCAGGACGGACCGAAACGTCGTCGTCCCTTCACCTTCTAGTGTGTGGTCTGGTCAACAAGTCATATTTGTGTATGAAGGAACCTTGGCATACCTGAAGCACTTGGGACTTGGGGGGGGGGGAGTGGAGAGATTCCTGGGTGAGAGGACCTGTTGCCTCCAACCTCCCTGCTGTTCTCTCTTACTGGTAGTGGGCCTTTCCCCGCCCCGTTGCTGGGTGCATAGCCCTCTCCTCCTCTGCATAGCCCTCTCCTCCTCCACAACCTGTACCCTCAACCTTTCCTTGAAGTTATCACGCACCGTCACGATACCTGGTTGATGGGGTTCTGGGAGTTTGGTCCACCAGGCTGTTGCTTGGAGCGGCCCGCAGGCCCACATATACCTGGTTGATGGGGTTCTGGGAGTTGTTCTACTGCCCAAGCCCGGCCCGAGGCCAGGCTTGACTTGTGAGAGTTTGGTCCACCAGGCTGTTGCTTGGAGCGGCCCGCAGGCCCACATACCCACCACAGCCCGGTTGGTCCACCAGGCTGTTGCTTGGAGCGGCCTGCAGGCCCACAGTACTTCATGCAGGAACCTTTTGTACAAGTCATTGTAATTTATAAAACGTCATTGTAAGACAATGACGTCGATTACTCTGGCGAATTGGTTTGCATCATTTAGTTAATTACAAACTACAATGCCATTATAGTATAGTGAAGTATAGTGTGGCGTGGGGGTCCCTCGCGGACGTTTCTTCTCTGATTGGTAAGTGTTGGTGTGTGTACTGTAATATGTAATAATATGTAAATAATAAATATGTAATAATATGTAATAAGGATATGTAAGAAGATAAGAACAAAGGT